>NC_143255.1:33528750-33833000 GCF_984573655.1 Nuphar pumila
AGCTCCTGGCAGTCGTTTAAGGCGGCCTTGACCTTAGTATCGTTTACTCTGGCGGCAAGCTTTCCAGGCAAGCCGGCGACCCGCAAGAACTTGTTGAGCGCAACCTGGAGGGACAGCCGGAAGAGGTCCTCTGAGTCTGTGCTTTGGGATGAGTTGAGGGTAGACAAGCAGGCCTCAGGATGCAAGGTGAATGAACAGAGGTTCACTGTATCCTCGGGGCGATCCATTCCTCGGTTAACCGACATGCCGCCCACGCATTAAGTGATAGAGAGGTAGAGACCACTACAAGAAGAACTTTAATTAGCGATGAAAAATTATGATAGATTTTTTTTCATCGCAAATTTGTGATGAATTAGCTAGAGAAAACTATCTGTCGCTAACATTCAAATTATTTACAGAATTAGTGACAAAAAATTCCGTCATAAATTTTTGCACGAATTAGCGACGGATTCACGACGAAACAATTCTGTTTCAAACTCCGTCGCAACTTCGCGACGGCTCAGCAGCAAAAATTTTTCTTTGCTACTCTATTGCACATTTGCGACATAATTTTGCCATCGTGAATCCGTCGATAAATTTCTCGTAAATCCCTAATGTTAGCCCATTTTTCCTTTCTGTTTCATATGTCGCTCGTCGACCTACCGTTGCCCACCCGCCGCTCGGCGACCTCCCCTCGCCCGCCCGACTGGCGCCCATCGCTCGCCCGTCACCCATCGACCTCCTCTCTCTTTCCCCTCCCGTTCTCTCTCTCTCTCTCTCTCTCTCTCTCTCTCTCTCTCTCTCTCTCTCTCTCTCTCTCTATCTATCTATCTATCTATCTATCTATCTCTCTCTCGTTGCTCCTCCTTTGTGTTTTTCGACGAGCCCTGTTCGGCGACCTCCTCTTTCATTCCCCTCTCGTTCCCTCTCCCATTCTCTCTCTCGTTGCTCCCCCTCTGGTTGCCGGAGGGCCGACGACCCTAGCCCGCCCGCAGGTAACCCTCCTCCTTTCCCCTATGTTGGAGCCTCCCCCTTCCCCCTATGGCTACCGAAGGGCCATCAGAGGCCCAATAGCCTCTGTCGGGCCCTCTCTACCCCTCTGTAGTCGACGAGAGCTGGCAGAGGCCCCGATCGCCTCTACCAGACTCTCCCCTTGCCCTAATCTCTGACAGGACAGGGGGCTTCGCCCCTGTCCTTTCGAATGCCGACAGAGGACCCTATGCTCTCTTAACTTCTCCTGTTGTGGGGCTCCGCCTCGCTGTCGGAGAATGATCGACAGGGGGAGAAGCCCCTTCCCTTTTGTTTTCCCTGGCAGGGTGTGGCTTCGCCCCCCCCCCCCCCTGTCCTCGATAATTTCAATAGGGGGCGAAGCCCCCATGCCCGTTGTCTGTTTTCCCGGCAGGTGGTGGATCCTCCTGTCGGGAAATTTTGCCTCGGCAGGGTGAGAGACCCCCCTGCCTCATGATTGATTCCCGACAGGGGGCTCAGCCCCTGCCTCCCGATGCTTCCCTTCAGGAGGTCCCACCCCCTACCTCTTGTGAATGTTCCAGCAGGGGGTTTCGCTACCTACCTTGACCTTACTGTCGACAGGGGCAGCACCCCTGCCTGTCTCGCTTTCAGCAGAGGGTTGTGTCTCCCTGTCCGGGCTTATTTCTGACAGGAGGCGTCACCCTCCTTGTCAATGAGTAAAAAACTTTATTTTAACACAGTGTCTTTTGCAGATTTTGCAACGGATCCTGCTTGTGCCCCACAAACCATGGTAAGTAAGTGACAAAAGCAATGCAAATCGGGTAAATACCCGTGGTGAGTAAGTGATGCATGTGCATCACAGGTTATTTAATTTCTTGGATGCAACACTTTTCTGTTCACACACTCACTTAGTTGTGGATATCTATTACTGCTTTGATGGATTTTGGAGATCATGCTGAGCATGATTTTAATATATGAATATAGAAGTGCTCTTATTTTTTGAGTTCGAATTCTATGCTAGTTATGGTAGTAGTTAGCGGAATATTGAAGTGTGTTTGTTGCAAGTACATGTTTGACATTGTTTTGATATAAATGATTTGAATGTATTGTAATATTTGATGTGATTGTATTCATGCTTGCATGAAGTTACTTTCAATTTGATTATGACTTTCATGTAAAATTGTATCATAAAAACATGCTTCAAATGAATGTATTGTGTTCTGAATGAGTTTGCACATGAAAATGAATGATAAGTTATCAATGCATGCATCATAGTTCTTGTGATTAAATGACATTATATATATGTGTGGGATATATATCAAATCATTACATCTACCACAAATGCATAATAAATTTGATATTTTCTTCATCATAGCATTCTGATGATTCTCTTTTAACTGGTTAGGATAATATCTGTAACATCATAGGACAAAATGACTGCAAACAGTGAATGGATGTACCGTAGGATAGTTGACAATGAGGTATCACTTAAATATATAGATGGTGTTGACAGTTTTATTGAATTTGCAATGGAAAGTGTTAGTACAGTAGATCCCACAGGTCGGATTAGATGTCACTGCACGATGTGTAAGAATAATCAATTTGTAGAACCTCATGGCGTTAGACATCGCCTATACAGGAAGGGTTTTGTGAGTGATTATCAGAATTGAGCATTTCATGGTAAAGAATTTAGGAACAATTTTGATGCACAGGTAGATATAGTGCATGATAATCCATATGTGGATTTGATATTTGATGTCGCAGGACCAGAACTGAGTTCTAGTGATGTACCAACTGGGGTAGAGGAAGAAGCAACAAATGATGCAACTAGTAAATTTTATGAATTACTTAGAGATGCTGATAAACCACTTTGGAATGGTTGCGAGAGTCACACTATCTTGACTGCAGTTCTTCAACTATTGAATCTGAAGTCTGAGTTTAATTTTAGTCAATCATGTTTTGATCGTCTATGCTTTATTGTGAAGAGTATGTTGCCCAAAGATGAGAAATTGCCATAAAATTTCTATTGTGCGAAGGTTATGGTCAACGCTCTAGGTATGGGGTATCAAAAGATAGATGCTTGTCCAAAATACTGCATGTTGTATTTCAAAGATTAAGAAAATAATAGATCATGTCCATCATGTGGGCATCCTCGGTTCAAGCCAAAGACAAGAGGTAATGGTAGCATGAGGTCAAAAAAGTGTCATACAAGTCGCTCTATTATTTTCCTCTCACCCCTAGATTGCAATGATTGTATGTCTGCGAGGACAACTAAACACATGAGATGACATGCAAATAAAGTTCGACATGATGAAGACAAGATCATGCATCCTGTTGACGCAGAAGCTTGGAAGCACTTTGATCATACTCATCAGACCTTCGCAATGAAAGTGAGAAATGTTAGGCTCAGTTTATATACAAATGGATTTAATCCATTTGAGGGTAGATCAACTCCATACTCGTGTTAGCCAGTATTTATCACCCGATACAACCTTCCTCCAAGCTTGTGTATGAAGCGTCAAAATCTTTTCTTGTCTCTATTGATCCCTGGTTCGATCTCTCTAGGCCAAAATCTTGATGTATATTTAAGGACATTGATTGATGAACTAAAAATAATAGCGGTGTTCTCACGTACGATACCTACAAAAAAAAACTTCAATATGAAGGCTGCTGTTATATGGACAATCAGTGACTTCCCTGTATATAGTATGTTATCTAGTTGGAACATACATGGGAGGTTGACATGTCCGTACTGTATGAAGGATACAAAATCTTTTAGATTAAAGTATGGATGGAAGTCGTACTGGTTTGATTGTCACCATCGATTTCTACCCAGCGATCATCCATTTCGACGACAAAGAAATATGTTTTGAGCAGACATAACTGAAATGGAAGGTCCACCTACAAGGTTGTTTAGCATAGAAATTTTAAGAAGATTGTGATACTTTCCATATGGACTGACAGATACCCGTAGCTCGACGCCCTTCCTTGGATTTGAGAAGGATCACAATTGGACAAAAAAATCTATATTTTCTGAACTATCATATTGGCCGACCTTATTGATATGACATAATTTAGATGTGATGCATGTGGAGAAAAATGTGTTTGATAATATGTTCAATACGGTAATGAATGTCAAAGGGAAAATGAAGGATAATCTGAAGGCACGTATGGATTTGAAAGTAATATGTAAAAGACCAGAATTGAGACTCAAAGAGTACAATGGCAAAGTACTGAAACCAAAGGCAAGGTACGTACTTGGACCAGATCAAATAAAGCAGGTATGTCAATGGTTGAGACAATTGAGATTTCTAAATAGATATGTCTCTAACATTGCTCGGGCTGTGAAGATAGACGATGGACAATTATATGGGTTGAAGAGCCATGATTGTCATGTCATTATGAAATGATTGATACCCCTAGTATTCTATGATATGTTAGACAAACCTATATAAGGGGAATTATCCGAGTTGAGTAGATTTTTTAGAATGTTGTGCGCATCGAAAGTCATAGTATCTGAGGTAAAGAATCTCAAGGATTTTGTCATCACTACTATTTGTCAGCTAGAGAAGATATTTTTGTCAGTATTTTTCGATGTTATGGAATATGTGATCATACATTTGCCATATGAACTAGGATTGGTGGTCCTGTGCAATATCGGTGGATGTACCCATTTGAAAGGTATATGTTTTTTATAATTTCCACTTTAATGCCATTGAAAAATTTATTGTAATCCGAGATATATATTGTTGACAGATGCATGTTTGACCTCAAAAAAAAGGTTAAGAATAAAGCAAGAGTAGATGGCTCTATTTGTGAGGCATACACTTTAGAAGAGATTTAAAATTTCTCATCTATGTACTTTGAACATCACATTCCAATATGTTACACATGCTCACCTCGTAATGATGATGGAGAATAATTTATTGTAGCTAACAAACTGTCGATATTTCAACCACTTGGGCATGCCTTTGGCAGTTGCTGGTCAAGACTCTTGGAAGATCGAGAGCAAGACGCAACATAAATCTATATCCTTTTTAATTGCTCAGCAATCGACCCATACATCGAGTAAGTATACTTAATATATAACACTAAGTTCTATACGTGCATACATGGTTCGGTAATATAAGTATTTGTTAAGTGTAGACGATTTGATCCGGAGTTGCGAAGAGAACTTCCACATCTCACTAATGCAGAAGTACATAAAGAACGTGAAAATAAGTTTGTGGCATAGTTGAAAGAGTTGGTAAGGATGATGACATAGATTCTTTCCGTGTCAACAATAATAATTGATCGTGATCACAATCATTGTTTATGCTTGTAGGTCCATCATGGTGATGTTAAGGATCAAGGAATATGTGATTTATAAAATGGTCTGACCAAAGTTGTGCAATGTTACAACGGGTACATCATAAATGATTATCGATTTCATACAAAAGACTACGATGTAAACAAGTCAACAATGAATAGTGACGTATGCATTATGGGTAGCAGCTACGGTAAAAATGAACATGACTACTACGGTGTTATAAAAGAAATAATGAAGTTGACTTACTTAGGCATAAATAATAGGGTAACTTTATTCAAGTGTTATTGGTTTGATCTCACAACAACAAGAGTCGACAAAGCCTTAGGCATTATGGAGGTGAATCATAAATCAAGTTTTGGAACATATGAACCATTCATATTAGCCTCGTAAGATTAACAAGTTTGCTATACTTTATATCCGAGTATAAGGAAGTCAGATAGAAATGAATGGTGAGCAGTTTGCAAAGTGAAGTTTAAACTATACCTCGAGTATGATCAGTTACAGAAAGACAAGTTAACTAAAGAGAGTGATTACTATTAATCAGATGATATGTATGAGTTCTCTTATGGTCACGATGTCGCACATTGTATGCATGCCATATCTTCATTATCCGATGGCACATGCATGGAATAATGTGATCCAAATGATACACCAAGTGGATCGGCGGCTAATGAAGAAGAAGAAGAAGATGACGAAGAGGAAGATGAGGAAGAAAAAGAATATGAAAGTCAAACAAGTGATGAGGAAGCATTCTCGAGCTAGTGAAATACATCTTGTAATGCATACCTCTATTTGATGTGAATGATTTAAATGTATTGAAATGTATTGCAATAACTTGAATGATTTGAATGTATTACAATGTTTGAATGTATTGCATGAAGTTATTTTCGATTTGATTATGTATCTTCGATACGTATAGAGTTATGATTTGAATGTATTGTAATGTGTTTGAATGTATTACAATATTTGAATGTCTTGCATGAAGTTATTTTTTATTTGATTATGTATCCATGAAAATAGAGTTGTGTAACTGATCTAATTGTATTGCAAGTTAAGGATAAGTTATCCATGATTAGCAAGTGATGTCATATCTTATGTTTTAATGTATTGTAATATTTGATGTGAATGATTTGAATGTATTGAAATGTATTGCAATGATTTGAAGGTATTACAATGTTTGAATGTATCACATGATATTTTTTATTCTTTGATTATGTATCTTTGATACGTATAGAGTTATGATTTGAATGTATTGTAACGTGTTTGAATGCTTTGAATATATTGCAATATTTGAATATCTTGCATGAAGTTATTTTCAATTTGATTATGTATCCATGAAGATATAAAGTTGTGTAACTGATCCAATTGTATTACAAGTTAAGGATAAGTTATCCATGATTAACAAGTGATGTCATATATTATGTTTTAATGTATTGCAATATTTGATGTGAATGATTTGAATTATTCGAATGTATTGAAATGTATTGCAATGATTTGAAGGCATTGCAATGTTTGAATGTATTGCATGATATTTTTTATTTGTTAGAATATGGTTCGTGGAGGTTACAGTGGTCGAGCACCCAGTGGTAACCAGTCTCAGCCTTCATCTTCACGGGCTGCTTTGATAGGAATATCATTTAACTATTTGTATACTTCATTAGTTTAAATGTGCATTATATGAATTTTTAACTAATTTTTCCATAGATGATATTTTGCCTGCACATGACCCACCTACACCAGTTGTTCATATAAGTCATGAGACAACGCTGGATACAGGGTCTTCTCAGTCTGATACACGACTACTCATTCAAATAGTGTATATCGATAATCGACCGTAAGTATTTCATTTTCATTTATCCTATACTTATCTTATAAATATTATATATTGATAGTTAATGTGTACCAATTCATGTGCAGTGCGAGGTTCGAGCCACAAGAAGTAATATGAGAGATTAGGCATTCACTAGTTCAACATCTACCAGGACCGGTCGCTCAATGGAAAAAGTACTCGAATGAGGTGTTGGACAGATTGTGGTCCTCATTCATGGTATATAATCATTTTTCATAGTTAATGTGTTTCATATTTATTTTTTTGTTATAGTCATGTCTACTAACTTTCTGAAATTATTTATAGGCTTCGAATCTTTTCGCGACTATGGTGGAGGAGCAGGATGCGAAGAAGGTGACAAACAGTTGATTTGCAGACGTGCTGCACAATGTGAAGACTGCAACAAGAAAAGCATCTGATGGGATAGATGATCCACTGCAGTGGAAGGGCCATGACTCTCCTACTATCAGGTCAGATGTTTGGGATGCAATGTGCGATAAGTGGGCAGAGCATAAATTTTGAAACCGCTCAGCGAAGGCTGCACAAAACCGAGCGAAGATGCCCAATGCCCATCTACACACAGGTGAATCTAGAACTTTTGAGAGCCACCTGAAGAAAATGGTAACTCATTAATATATATATATATATATATATATATATATATATATATATATATATATTGCATACCTGTTAAATAATTTTTTTATCATTTAACTTCGCAGGAAATAGAAAAAAGATGCATTGTGCCAGACAAGGATGTGTTTATTGAAACACATAAACGTAAAACCACGGAAGAGTTTGTATCAGAGAAGGCAAGAACGATAACAGTATATATTTATTATATTAATAAATATTATAATATACAAGTTATCATAAATATTGTAATTCTTAATTATTAATCCATATTGTAATCATTACTTTATAGGAGTCATACGAGCAACAGATGGTAGAGCGATATGGCGATGACTCCACTCAGCATCCGCCTTTTGATCCTTTAGCATGGGTGACTGCAACAGGTGAACCAAAAAAGAGTCGTGTGTTTGGGTTTGGAAATAATATGAACACCTCACCAGTCGTTGCCTCCTCCAGTCACAACTCTCAGAGTTCTTCCGCCAATATTAGCTCCAAGCATCCGACTGACCCGCCTAATTCTTGGGATGGTGTCCGCCAACTTGTTAAGGACACAATGCGTGACTATTTACATGAAGTAATTTCCGACATTGTCTGTAATGAGTTGTGCAACTTTTTTTGGGATAGGAGAACTTCGTCTGCAGGTGCCTGTCAGGTATGAAAGTTTCATGTCATTTGTTTTATGTCGTTAGATTTTAAGCTAGTATATGCATGATTTCATCACATATAAGCATGATTTCATCACTATGAAAGTTTTTGATTGCCTTATAACACATATATGCATGATTTCATCACTATTAAAGTTTTTTACTACATTAGAACACATATAAGCATGATTTCATCACTCTGAAAGTTTTTTCACTACCTTAGAACACATATATGCATGATTGAATCACTATGAGAGTTTTTTGACAACCTTGGAACACATATTTGCATGATTGAATCATTATGATTTTTTTCTGTCAGCCTTAGAACACATCTAAATTCTGTTAATATCCTTCACTTTATTGCTAGTTAGACTATGTGTAATTCACTCATGTTACTTTGATTGCCTTAGCTTAGGTGCATTGCATATAATTTATTTTATTATATTTTGTTTATCAATACTAACCTTTCTTTTTTCTTGTAGGATGCTGAAGATAATCAGCGTAGAGGAGCTGAAGGGGTAGATCGAGACAATAAAGAAGATGATGCACAGAATCTTGGCAATGATTAGATTCATGTGTTGAATTTATTGCACCTTCTTGTTGTTTCAAAAGAAACTCTTTATAAATGTTCACTTGTAAATAATTAGAACTTGGCGAGGATTATAGTGGATCGATAAATTGTTTGTAGTTGCTTTGTATATGTATTTTTTATGTGTACTTTGGTTTTTATTCACATGATATATAAATTGTATCACGAGAAATTTTTTTCTCGATATTTATATTTTAAACAAATTTTTTTAATTTTTTTTTATTTTTTGTGATGGATTAGCGACGGATTTTATCCGCCGCTAATTAGTGTCACCTTTAATTTAGCGACAGATCAGAGACGAATATTTAACTGTCGTAAAACTGAATCGACTGATATTGTGCAACAAATTTTAATCTGTCTCAATTCCGCTGCTACAATAGCGACAGATTCATATCTGTCGCAAACCCAAATCTCTGCAGATTAACGACGGCCTTGCGATGAATCATAGCATTTGCTAATTTGTCGCAATTTAGCGACGAAAGTAGTGATAGATATGTTTCATCGCTAATTAGCGACTAGAAATTTACGATGAAAGTTAGCCATCGCTAAACTCTACAACAAGGGATTGGCGACGAATTAGCGATGGAATGCGATCGGCGCTAATCCACAGATTTCTTATAGTGGACGTCCCTTATCAATAGAGCGATGGAGGGGGTTACGAGTGAGCCTCTAAATAAGAGGTTCACAAACTCCCAATCCTCCTCCATATGTTGTGTTAAAGGAAGAGAGCAAGGAGGAAGAAGGAGAAGGCACGAGAAAAATACTTCGCGGGCGTAAGGTAAGTCTCTTCCCCTTCTGCGGTTTATTTAAAAAAATAATAATAGGATGGTCATTGGCAACACAGGTTGCCGACGACCCTGTCACGAGAAGAAGGGAAGGGAAGGTGCAGGGTATAGGGGTGACCCTATCCCTACCGCCCCCACCGAAAGATGAGAGGGGAGAGTGTTGTCCCCAGCAAAGATGAGAGGGAGGGACAAGGGGGGGTGACTCCATGTCCCTACTGCTTTATGTGAGGCAGGAGGGGCAGGCTATCACCACTGAAGGTTAGAGAGAGGGGTGAGTGAAAGGGGGGTTTCCCCTGTCCCTACCACCCTCTTGGAAGAGGAGCAGAAGGAGACGACTCCCTCTATCTTTGCCATCGACAACCAATGTTGTTGGCAGCATCACCATTTAAGAGATGAGGAGGCAGCGACCACCAACAAGGGTTGTCAGTGGCAACCAGATAGAGAAAGAGGGAGAGGGGTTACAGGGCCCCTGTCTTATTTTCTTAAGAGAAGGACCGAACTTACTCGGACAACCCAC
The DNA here is from genome assembly GCF_984573655.1 of Nuphar pumila. NCBI lineage: Eukaryota > Viridiplantae > Streptophyta > Magnoliopsida > Nymphaeales > Nymphaeaceae > Nuphar > Nuphar pumila. The sequence goes on from NC_143255.1 coordinate 33,539,004, forward strand.
TCAATCTGGGTGTAACTCAAGCTGAGTTAGGTCAGTTTATACCTAGACTGGCTCAGTCTGAGTGTGACCCAAAGCGAGTCGGGTTAAAAAAGAAGAAGAAAGAGACTGACTCAGTTTAGGCATGCGAGACCAAGTCAAGGTGGAAATGAGGCAAGAGAGAGTTAAAACTCTCTGTCTCAGATTGTTAACAGACTAACTCGATCTGGTCAATAAAGAGAGGGTAAGACAGATAGCAATGCTCTATGTCCTGGGGTTTTTATGTGAGGCCCTGGACCAACTCAATTTAGGTTCTAACCATTTCGAGTAAGCCAAAGACCTCGGTCTGGGTGCAAACCTAGACCAAGTCAAGTGGATACAAACTCAGATCAATTTGGTCTAGGTGAAACTCGAACCAAGTATGATTTAAAGATATATATATATATATAGGAGACAAATCGAGACAGTGGTTGTTTCGCTTTCTTATCTTGAATTGGATCTGGATTTGAATCTAGTTGGACCAAACCTAGAATGGATCAGGTAAAACCAAACCCAGAACCAATCAAGTTTGGGTCCAGTTGGGACCCAAACCCAAATTGAGTTGGGTATGGTTCTATGTGAGACCAAACCCGAAATGAACCGGGTCCAGATCAGTCATACCAGATCTGGATCCAATCTACGAAATAGAGATTGGATCTCTATCTAGTTTGGGATCCACAATAGAGTAGATTTGGATCTAGATCAGAGTTGGAGAATCATAAACTAAACTAGCAAAGTTTAGTTTGGATTAAGATTTACAGGATCCAGATCCGTTTGAGATATGAAATGACTGTTTTGCCCTTATTCTACGTACTTCAATAAAATGGGCATAACTCCTCACTCTGAACTCTGAATCGGGTAAAGTTTAGTGCATTAGATTCGGGATGCAGAGAGGAATTTGTTTGTCTTATTTTCATGACCAAACACATAATAAAAAAAAATGAGTATCGGTAGAGCATTCTTGGGAAGGGTAGTTTGATAATTTTATAAAATATGAGAAATGTCTGTTTAGCAATTAAGTGAGTCTTTATATACTGAAAAGATCCTAATGACAGACTCGACTGCAGGTTCAAGTACATCACTTGCATGTGAGGTAAATGATATTATAAACATATTTAGTTAATAATACATAATTTGTTTGTTTACATGAAATCATGTATGTTTTTCTATTATAGTTGTACCTGATGCAGTTGCATTCTAGAAATGTATTTTATGCTACAAGAGAGATATAATGAATGTGTATGAGTTGGTTATAATGCCAACAATGATTTCATGTATTTATGAATTTAAATATAATTGCATATTAAAGAGATGTATTTTAGACAAAAAAATACATGCGAAGAGTGTAAAACTACATGCATATGAACATAATTTAGTATTTGAGTAAAATTCTATTGAGTCTCTTCTTTCAGTCATGTTACTGAAAGTTTAAGTGATCTTAGCATGCTAGACTTAACCCCATAATTTTAGAAGAGACGATGGATAGAAAGGGTTGCCTAATAGCCGTCATAGTGAGAGCAACTATAAGTGTGGGCCGTCAGTGATTTATTGATGTAAAAACACTATATTTTATGCATGCTTAGATTTTTAATGAATATCAGAATCTTAAGAAGAACTTGAAAAACTTAGTTAAGTTACAAAGAAAATAATGAACTTGAGGTAGTTCATATGGGAAGCAATGAGTTGCATAATGCACCTAGGAATTATGTTTCACACAATGATTGGGACTCTAGACAGGCCAAGATGTAGCATGAACCACGAACCTTTGAGAGCAGGTATAGCTCTCTAGTTTTGACTCTTCGGTTAGTTATTGGCGAGACCTTTTTTACTACAGTACCTCATTATTAAAATTGAGGCATTGTACGGGGGTTGTTATGCCCATAGTAGGCTATTACTGATATAGTCAATCTAGAAAAAATTGTTAGCATTGAATGAGTGTTAACTTATGACTATTAAGAAAATTAATGAAAGGATTTAAAAGAAACTAACATGTGTGCTATGTGATGTAAAACTAAATTAAGATTAGGGGCCTAGAACCCACTATGGTTGTAGTCAAAGTCTTCAGTTGCTATTTCCTAATATAATAGGTCAGAGTTTGAGGGTGTCTTGGCAAACTTACAAATATTGAATTTAATGAATAAAAACAATATTTTTTTAATATTTTAATATAAAAATATATTTTTATTGAAATAAAACTTTAAAACATTAAAAAATATTATTCATATATATCAGTATCCAAGCTTGTTCACTTGTGTCAATAGGGATATGATACCAAAGACATAGAAAGAAAACCCTCCCCTTTTATCATTGACAGTGACCACCTCCATCGATTTTGAACCATGGACATCCCATGTCAAGTGATACGTTACAATAACCACTAACCCAAGAGTTAAACCCCTCGCAGGTGACAACACATACATTTTGCATTGCACTTGGGACCCTCCAGCCTTTCATATCCTTCTTGGACCTAATCTTTTTTTTTTTGTAATGAAGTTCCTTGCCGAAGTAGGTAATCTCTGGGTGGGTCACCCCCACGACCTATGCTTAATTAGGGCTGATTGGATTAAGTTAGGGGTGTCAACAGGTCGGGTTTACCCGGACCTAACCCTATAGGGCCTGGGTATGGTGATAAATAATAAGACTCGATTAATACCTGGGTCCAGACCCTAAGGTCCGATTAACACATGGACCCAGGTATAGTTTGTGAAAATTTATACCAGACCCGGCCTGACCCTAGTTTTGATTAAGACCCACAAATTTTCAATGTAAAAATGATAAAAATTATTATTTTATCGGGTATGGTCCGTGTCTGGTTCATGTAGTTATTATCGATTCTCAGTATGATTTCTCTTATAGTAGAGCTGATTAGACCCCGGGTCCAAACCCGATACCATACCCAAAAATCTGGTCCAAGTCTGGTTCCATCTGAGTCTGAACCAAACCCGACCCGTTGACACCCCAAGATTAGGTGTGATGGAACATGATGTCCAAAAGAGGTCCTTTTGATATCCAAATAGATCCATTTGAATTGTGGGATTGGTATAGACTATACCAGTAATTGTACCAAATTACAATCCAACCTTCCAACTTAGTTCAAGTTTTCAATCAGCAGATCAGCCGATCAAAACCTTTGGGCACAAGTCCAAAACCATTTTCAAATAATTGCTTCCCTTAACCAAGGGGCTATTGGGCTGTCAGTTGGCTACATCCTACTGAACACGAGTATGATCCGATATTCAGAATTATGGATCAACCGGTCTGGATCCATGTGAGGACCCTCATAATATGGATGGAGTCTGTTTCTCACCATGTTTATTTTTGTCCTTTTCTTTTCAGAAAAGATGAAGTTTATTTGGGACGTTCTTCCTAACCAAGTCTGGATCCAAATCCAGCAAATAAAGGCTTTCTTATCTGACTACTAATCCAAATCCAAATCCGTTTAGACTACATCCAATTATATCCAACTCCAATCTGACCGGCCGAGTACGACAACCCTAACCTGGACCCATTTATTTAGCTTAGTTATAAGCTTATGGGATCTTGAAGGAGCTCATGAAATGGGTTGGTCGGATATAGGATCTGGGTTGTCCAAACTGGACCATTTCAGATCCATAGAATTCCAGAAAATATAGTAGAGAACTAGGGACGGTTACACACCATTTTTTGGGGGGACAGTTTGAAAAAAAGAAATTCAAAGATTAATCCGTCCATGCAGAGATTAAGAAACAATTAAAAGGGGATTAACTTTGAGACGGTTTAGCCAAAGTGAAGAACTGAAAGTCAGAAACGTGGACCAATGACAAACCGCCACATCTGCACATTAAATATTTATCCCGTCAGGTTCGATAGCTCGGGGGAGACGTTTAATTTTTAAAATAAAAAAAGTAATTAAGAAATTTCCTTACCTATGGCCAATGACTAAAATGACCTCCATTTTTCACATGGACATTATCCCTGTTCTTTTATGGAAAGACAAGCTCAATGCTTCAAGGTTCAGGATTCAAAATCCAAGATCCAAGGTTCAAACTCACGCATGCCACACCAACTTGGCAAACTTAAGTCATCAGGAGACTATGGTGGAATTAGATTCAATCCGATTCAATCCAACCCTTGGAAGGGTGGCCAGTCATTGGCTCATCTTGCATTTATTAAATTCATTTAAAAAGCTATGGAACCTGGACTTGGATGTTGTGATCGCATGTGAATTGGTCGGGTATGGGGCGGATCATGGTTGATCGCAATTCGAGAAAGAGTTTATGGAGCACATCCAAATCTTAGTTCAGGTACATGCTATATATCAGTCTATTGGATGCAGTAGAGTTGGGATCCAAATTTTATGCAGCAGATCCGGTTACTAATGCAGATCTGGCAGAAAACAATGATACAAATCTGAAAAGCAGGGTCATATGGTAAGTCCGAATCTGAGCAGACTACTGATTTGGATTTTTATTTTGAGATCCATAACAAAAAAAGGTATCTTGCATTCAAATTGGATATCCAACAAAATCCGATCCATTGTCACACTTGAGCTTGGACTTAGATGAGAAGATCAAGACCCACTTGGCTACTCATTCTTATTGTATTAAAATTCATACGTAAAACGGTGCAACAAGATCTGGACCTACTTAGTTGCCTACCTTTACTGGAACTAATCTACACATAAAATGATGCAACCAGGTTTGACATTATTACCAAACTTAGTTTTTTGAATGTCTTTTTCTGGGGTTGGGAGCAGGGAGCCCCATACCATATAGCAGACCATGTTTAAACAAATGTAGAAGGAGGTTGCCAACACTGCTAAATGGATTCAATACAGTGGGACCCAAACATCCCAATCCCACAACCACCTCTTACTACCCTCTTGGTCGAAGGATAAAAAGGTCATTATAAAGTCAAACGTCTTTTGTGACCTTGACCAAGAATCCAACTTCCCACTTTTAGAAATTTTGGAATATTTTCAACTAGAAAAAAAAAATCAAACGAAAAAAAAGAGTAAATAGTGACTTTTTTAATCAGTTTTTGTTTTTATTTCTTCTCTTTTTTCGTTTTTTGCTCCCGTTTCTCTGCAGCTGCTGACTTCGAGGGTGTGTTCGCGGGCTTGAGAGAGAAACTCTCTCTCTCTCTCTCTGAATTCCTATTGTTTCTTTCGATTTCTCGATCTTTTTCGGTTCTGGGAGGTTCGTGAAATGATTATGAAAGAAATCGGTGGCCTCGTGGGAGAACCAATTGTACGTTTTTCTTCTCCCTAGAAACCCTGATTTTGGAGAAGAGAGAAGAAGGGTTTAATTTTGGTTTGTTGAACTCTCTTGTTTATTTCGTGCTTGGTTTTGCGTTCGTTACTTGTGTTTTGTTGTTGTCAAAGTTGGTTTTCATGATTTTTTCTTCTTCTTTGTTCTCTAGGGTTCACTGTGGAGCAAGAAATGAGGTTGGTGTAGAACTGAAGGTGAGATTGAGTCCGTGTTTCTCTTGGAGTTGTTTTGTTTTCTTTTGGTTTTGATCTTTGCTTTCTGCAGTTAGCTTCATGGTTAGTTCAGATAATTGAGTTAATTTTGTCTTCAGGTTTTGGTGATTTTGTTTCTTGATTGCCATGGTCATCAGTTTGTTCATTACCATCTTTTTCATCCAAAAAAAGCAAACTTTGGCTGTTTTTTCATTGTTGGATTGTATTTACCCTCAAGTGAATAAGGGATTTTTTTTGGTCGTTTGATAACTGAAAATTGTGAAGTATTTGATGCCTGTGGGACACAAGAAGTTGGCTGTTACCCATTACAGGATACTAAGGGAAACGGTGTATATAATGTTGTATATATATAATGTCATTTGTTTTACTTTGCCTCATAAGAAAGATGCAACATGTTGACATCATTCTCTCTCGAAATCTGGGTCGATATGAAGACTGAAGTAATAGGTCATTTATGCGAATTCATATTTCATTTTTGGTTGTTTTATGAAATATGGGATCTGAACTTTTATGTCAAATTATCCTTCCTACAGTGGTTTGTATAATTGGGAAAGGTATATGACACTTGGGAAAGTAGGAAACGTTTCTATCTGCATGAGTGTGCTGGGTTGGAGCTTGACATGATATGGGGATTGTCAAATTTGGTCACACTGATTGGTGGAACAGATTTTCTCGTTCATAAAAGTGCATTCATTTTTCCATTCCCTGATTTCTATCATTATCTTTTTAGCCTATATTACAGGCTGTCTTTATGTAATCTGTTCTTACTATCATCTTCTACTGGAAATGTGCATTTGTCGGTATTATGTTTCTAAATAAAGCTTAACAGTAGAAATACAAATAATTGGGACAGATTCCCATAAGTTACTCCTAAATCTTTGAGGTTTCATTAGTTTTTTTGGTGTATGGATTGTCGGGAAAGTTGAACAGAATAGCTGACACCAACCTTTGTTTTGATACAAGAAAATGCCTTTGAGAACTGGAATTCGATCATGTACTGTGATGACTTTTGCATAATAAAATTTTGGTCACATAGCCTAAAGATGACTGGGTTGCTACTCTCATTTGTGGTGGTGGAACGGATTTGCATTCCATGTTCTTTACTTAGTCAGGATAATTTCTTGTGCAAATATTTTCCTACTTGTAATTGTAAAGTTCTTCAATTTGGTGTAATTCTTGCCTCTGATTGTTAGTCAAAGCAATAATCTTGTTCCACAGTTCAGATATAATTAGAATTAGGAGGCTTCCAGCAGGACTAGTGGCAAAAGATTTAGTGTGATTGGGGAAAGGATAAAGAAAAAGCATTTGTGTTATTCTAATTGAGGGGACAAAAGAACTTTTTTCTTCCATCTGTCTTATTCATGGCAAGTTCATCATTTATCTTCCATAAGTATTTTGACTAATTATAAGCCCTAAATTCAGGTTCTTTTTTTCTTTCTTTTTTTGGTGAGGGACGGCTTCCCTTCTTTTACTTACTGGTGGAAGTCCTTGTAATGAAGTGCCAAATGAAAAGAGCAACGTCTCCAAGCGAAAGCACGGAAGCACGCACATACATAAGATGCCACTAAAGGGCAAAATAAACCACAAAAGTGGTCAAGCACAAAAAGAAGATAAAAAATATATCTCACTTCATAGAATGCTTCAAAAGAAGCTTAAGGAATACATGGGGCTGAGCCCCTTATTTATACACAGCAAGGGACCCAAGGAGGGGCTCCCATAGAGTCGTTGGAGCCCCTCCAACGGTCATATTTATGACTGTTGGAGGGGTCCAACGACTCTATGTGGACCCCTCTCAAATGTAAAAAAGAAAAAGTAAAAAATACAAAAAAAAGAAAAAGAATAAAGGAAAAAAGAAAGAAAAGAAAAAGCATATCAAGGATATGCGTGTACAGGTGAAATGACAGAAATACCCCTGTGGGGTTTTACAATATATATATATATATATATATATATATATATATATATATATATATATATATATATATATATATATATATACATCATATTTTAACACCCCCCCTCAAACACACGGTGAAATCACCGAGAGTTTGCTAAGGAGGAAATAGAAGCGAGGCGAAGGCAAGGCTTTGGTGAAGAAGTCCGCCAACTGATATTCGGTAGGAACATATGGGAGTTGAATGGTGCCACGTAGGAACTCATCTCGAACATAATGACAGTCCATCTCAATATGCTTCGTTCGTTCGTGAAAAGTGTGATTGCTAGCGATATAAATGGAGCTCTTGTTGTCACAGCATAGCTTTGAGGGAGTTGAGAATGAGACACCCATATCTTTAAGTAAGCTTCTTAACCATATAATCTCAGTTGTGGTAGTGGCCATCGCACGATATTCGGCTTCAGTAGATGAGAGAGAAACTTTACGCTGCTTTTTACACCTCCAGGAGATAAGTGACTCCCCAAGAAACACACAATAACCTGTGGTAGAAATACGATCATCGGGGTTACCCCCCCAATCAGAGTCAGTATACGCAAGTAAAGTAAGAGGTGAAGAAGAGGATAAGAATACTCCCTTAGTTATGGAATCTTTTAGATATCTGATAATCCTCATTACTGCTGCCATGTGAGTGGTGGTAGGAGCAGTCTGAAATTGGCTTGCACTATGAACTGCATGGGAAATGTCAGGCCTGGTAATAAATAAATATGTTAATGATCCAATCAATTGACGATAAGGCGTGGGATCTGCTAAAGGAGTGCCATCATTGGCTCTCATCTTGGCATTGATCACTTCTGGAGTCTCCACCCTTTTGTCATCTGTTAGCCCAGACCTAGCAATAATATCAGAGGCAAGCTTCGTCTGAGATAGGACATACCCCTTGGGGGAGTATGCAACTTCAATTCCTAAGAAATACCTCAAAAAACCCAGATCAGACATATCAAAATTTTTCTTAAGAATATTTTTAATAAGATCAATACCTTTCTTATCATTACCTGTGATAATCATATCATCAACATATAATAACAAAATGGTTATGTATTCATTAGAGGATTTAACAAACAAAGCAGTATCAGTGTAACATGAGGAGAAACCATTATCAAGAACTACTTTGCTAAAAAGATCATACCACGCTTTTGGCGCTTGTTTTAACCCATAAAGAGCTTTGTTTAATTTTAGAATATTGTCTTTCCCAATTTCAAGACCCGACGGAGGATCCATAAGAACTTCTTCACATAAAGTTCCATTTAAGAAAACATTTTTAACATCAAGTTGGTATATAGGCCATTGTTTGATGGATGCTAAAGCAATTAAGGTTCGTACACTAGTCATTCTGGCCACGGGAGCAAAAGTTTCTTCATAATCAATCCCATATTCTTGGGCATAGCCTTTTGCTACCAAACGAGCTTTGTATCTTTCAAGAGACCCGTCACATTTAGTTTTGACTTTATATACCCATCTACACCCAATTGCCTTCTTCCCTAAAGGTTGAGGAATAATGCTCCAGGTTTGGGCCTTGTGAAGAGCCTCTAGTTCGATTTTCATGGCTTCAATCCAATGTGGGTGATCTTTAGCTTCCTTAAAAGATGTAGGTTCGTGATACGAATGTATTAACATAAGACAAGCCCTATAATTCGGAGAAAAAGATTCATAGGACACAAACTTTTGTGGTGGCCTACTGGTACGAGAAGATCTCCTAGGTAGATTGTTGTCAGTAGATTCTTCTAAAGAGAAGTCTTGAGAGTATCTGTCAATAGCAGGTTGATGTTCATTTCCTATCCGTCGGGTATAGACATTTATATCATTAAGGTTTTCATTTTGGGAGGTATTATCATGTTGTTGTATATCATTATAATGTGAAATTCCATCACAACTAGTATCACAAGAAATAGCCTCAGGAGACTCAATTCTAGGAGCTAAGTCAAATAGAAAAGAATAATCGATGTCTTCCTTAGATGTGTGGATATCGAAACCATTTTGTTCTTCAATAAAGTTTACATTTCTCGACATATATAATTTATTGTTTCGAATATCAAAACATCTATAGCCTTTTTTATTCTCACCATAGCCAATGAACACACATTCAATAGCTTTAGGTGACAACTTATCTTGTCCTAAACTAAGTACAAAACATTTGCATCTAAAGATTCTTAATCTATTAAAATCGGGAGTAATTTTAAATAATTTTTCAAAGGGCGAAACATTTTTCAAAGAGGAAAAGGGCATACGATTCACAAGATATGTTGCGGTAAGAAGAGCTTCGGCCCAAAAGTTTTTAGGAACACATTTAGACACAAGAAGAGTTCTTGTGGTTTCAATTAAATGCCTATGTTTCCTTTCCGCAAGACCATTTTGTTGCGGAGTTTTAGGACAAGATCTTTGGTGCAAAATTCCATTTGTTTTAAAATAATTTTGGAAGTCTTTAGACATGTATTCTCCTCCTGAGTCGGATCTAAAAATGGTTATATTGTGTTGGAATTGATTTTGAACAAGAGCGTGAAACTCTTTAAAATTAATGAAGACATCAGATTTATTCTTGATAATATAAACCCATGTGTATCTAGTAAAATCATCAATAAAAGAAACATAGTAAGAGAAGCCTCCTTTGGACATAACGGGTGCCGGTCCCCATACATCGGAATGCACAAGTTCAAAAGGCCTTTTTGACACAAAATTGCTATGAGAATATGGAAGAGAGTGAATTTTGCCAAGAATACAATCATTGCATGTAAATGTATTTGTATTACAAAAATTTTCCAAAAATGGAAAAAGGTACAATTTGGAAATACTAGGGTGCCCAAGTCTCTTATGCCAAGTCTCAATATCTTTGGATTGAACATGATTACAAAATGATTTGGATGGCAAAGACAAAAAATCCATATAGTAAAGGTCCCCTCTTCTATGGCCTTGCCCAATCCGCTTCCCGGACCGGAGATCCTGCACATAGCAATGGGTTGGTGAAAAAGAGACATTACACTCAAAATCGGTGATTTGAGAGACGGAGAAAAGATTTAGATTAAGTTTTGGGATGATTCGGATTTTGGGAACAAAAAATTCTTTGTTTTGGTCATAAATTTTCTCAAGGTTTCCAATACCCTCAACATTTAAAGAAGTTCCATCGGCGGTGGATACATATGATTTAAACTTATTGAGACTTGGTTTTGACAAAAGTGATGCATTTGGAGTCATATGGAAAGAGGCACCCGAATCAAGAATCCAAGAAGACATACCTGGGAATGAAGAAATGGCGGCACCGGAAGTGGAAGGTGAGGATGATGATGTAGAGGCGTTCATCTTCATAAATTGTTGGAGAGTTTCGGTTAGATGAGCGATGGAATCCTTTATGTCACCATCCTTCTTTGAATCTTCATTGATGATTGGAGGAGTTTCTCCCACGGAAGCTACCTTCTTCTTGAATTTAGGGCAATCGGGACGAATATGGCCCGGTTCATTACGATTATGACAAATGATTTTCCTTCCTCCACCATTATTCTTCCAAAAATGTGGTGGTTTATATGATCTTACATTGTTGTCGGGTCTAGACACGGCATGTACTTCATCAACATCCTTTTTCAAGGCCAAACGGGTTTCTTCTTGACATAAATCGGCCAAAATATCGCTTAGAGGAGTAGAGGCTCTATGAAGTAGAGATCCTCTAAGTTGTTCAAATTCGGGACGAAGCCCATGAATAAATTGAAAGAACCTCTCTTTTTCCATTTGCTCTTGTCTCATAGCAATAGCACTTCCTTCCCATTGCGGTTCGAGAAGGACAAGTTCATCTCATAAAGAGGATAGGGCACTATAGTAGTCCCTAATGCTCATATCACCTTGCTTGGTAGCTCTTACCTTTTCTTGAAGAAAAAAATGCCTAGCAAGGTCTCTTTGAGTGTACATACCTTTCATGAAAAAACATGCTTCATTAGCCTTCTTGAATTTAGCAAGATTTGCACAAATCTTCAATTCGACGTTATTCATGAACCATGCTAAGATTTTAGCATGTTCACTTTCCCAATCTTCCATTTTAGAAGAGTAATCAAGAATAGCCTTTTCTTTTTCTTCTTCATTCAAGGCTTTTTCTTCACCTCCTTCAAATTTAGTTAACTTAAGTTGTGGTTCCGGAATGGTTCCACATACATAACCCTAAAGCCTTTTACCTTTGAGATTATTCTCCATAGCGGCCGCCCACATGCGATAATTGGTCCCATCCAATTTGAATGAGAGATCGATTTTTGCATCTTTGTTGGCCATTAGAAGAAAAATTTATAAGACAAGAGAGAGAAGAGGTATTACTTGTGAATGGAGGATCCAATGAAGCCTTCTTAGCCAAGGCTCTGATACCATGTAATGAAGTGCCAAATGAAAAGAGCAACGTCTCCAAGCGAAAGCACGGAAGCACGCACATACACAAGATGCCACTAAAGGGCAAAATAAACCACAAAAGTGGTCAAGCACAAAAAGAAGATAAAAATATATCTCACTTCATAGAATGCTTCAAAAGAAGCTTAAGGAATACATGGGGCTGAGCCCCTTATTTATACACAGCAAGGGACCCAAGGAGGGGCTCCCATAGAGTCGTTGGAGGGGTCCAACGACTCTATGTGGACCCCTCTCAAATGTAAAAAAGAAAAAGTAAAAAAAAAAAAAAAAAAGAAAAAGAATAAAGGAAAAAAGAAAGAAAAGAAAAAGCATATCAAGGATATGCGTGTACAGGTGAAATGACTGAAATACCCCTGTGGGGTTTTACAATATATATATATATATATATATATATATATATATATATATATATATATATATATATATATATATATATATATATATATATATAGATAGATAGATAGATAGACACGTAGACATATATATATCATATATATGTATATGTGTCGTAATCGATATATATAGATATATATATATATATAAATATACATCATATTTTAACAGTCCTACACATGTTCTTTTTGTCTCAAAAAGCCCTTACAAGGTCAGTTATGCTTAGTCCTCTATACTTGTTTGACTAAGTGTGATCTCTATAAAGGTTCTCATGTGAGGATAGTTCTTCTTTTACTTTCTGCTGGAAGTCCTACTAAAACCTTATCAAATCTAAAAGTCTATTTCAGAAATATTTTTAGAAGGAATTTTTTTTTATATTAGCAATAAAGACTGATTATCCCAGATCCTATTAAAGTGTTGTTGTCGGTGGTTGGTTAGGACATATGACCCTTTTCTGATATCCATCCTCAGTGATGAGACTCTTGCCGGGTGCTCCAATATAATGCTCTTTTTCTGCCATGAACCTCATTTCAGATTTGTTTGAGAAAATAAACCTTCATGGATTCTGTTGTCTATGCTGAACAACACTAGTTATGCTGGTTTGCAGCCTTGCTAATCATATGAGGCAGGGTTACAAATGGGTCAGATTCTGGAAGGGACATTTGCAAATTTTGGCTGTCCCAGATCCAAACTAATCCGATTCCCCAATTATTTTCTGATCCGAAATCCTAACCGTTTCCATCCCTAATATGAGGTAATTTGGAGTAACATAGGAACTACCTTTTCACTTCTGAAAAAAATTAACAGGAATCTCACTGCTAAAAGTGGACAAATGGAAGAGAAAAGCAAAACAGAAGAAGAGGGGGAAGGGGCAATTAAAAGTTTGAATTTCTCATGAAAACTGGGATAAGTTTAAATCCTTCATATTTTAAATTGCTCGAAATATTGAAGGCATTTGAAGGGACTTTGTCTAGGATTCTAGGATACATAAGTCTACTATGAGAGAATCAGAACATATTGCTTCTTCTAGTTTTTGTTGCTGGAACTGTGCAACTGCTGGGTGGGGGGAAGCAAGGTGGTTGGTTTGGTTTTGTTGAGGGTGGTGACAGTCAAGTTAAGGATTTCATCACATCCAACTTATTGCTCCAAAATTTGTGTTGTTTTAATCACATCAAACAGAATTTAGGTCATTGTTTCCTGAGGCAAAACCTTGCTTTCAGCTCTTTCTCTAAAACCATTCTGATGGCGTTACAGGTTGATAATGTAGACTCCAACTTCATTCATGGTTTTCAATTTTAGGTTCCTAGGATTTCTTTTTCCTGTGATGTTTCCCAATTCCAGTGGTGTTTCTCAATTACATCTTTTTGACCGAGTGTTTGCTGCTCAGGACATATATTGGAAGATTCAAACAGAGGGCTGTTGTTTGGTCATAGCAGAATCCATGGAAAAACCTATCTATGTTGTGTTGTACCTCTGCATGCTGCAAAGGAACTAAGGACAACAGTTTCAATCTTATATATTTTGTAATTCTGTTTTATTCCTGCTCTTTGCTGTTGTACTTTTTCCTTTTGAAGTAAATTTAGTTTGGAGCATGCTGTGGTCATGTAGCTGAGGATCTTCAGAGAAATGAAGTTTTTTTCCCTTTTTGGGAGAAGTGGCAGCCAATAGGATTGGCAATATGTGCTTTTCAAAGCTTTTCTGGCTTGAGGATCCTATTGTCCTTATTTTCTTTGACATGTTTGTTGCCATGCTTGAAGAAAGAAAATATGTCTTCATATGAAATGACATGAAAAGTCTGAAGCACTTGGTTTGGGTTATGGTGATCGGTTGATGTTCTTGGTGCTTTTTCTTTGGCTATCTCTAGTATCTTAGGCTTTTATGAGGCAAAGTGATTGGGCAAAAATGCAGTAGATGTATATCAGTTTACACATGCCTACCTGTGATTTTTTTGAGGTATGATGTATGAAGTTACAAAAGAAGAAGGGCAAAAAAACAGGTGGATAGGGTTACGACTACATTCTAGGCTATGTCACATAGGTGCGGGTGCGGATGCAGCACTTTAAAAAAACTTGGGTGTGGGGGTGCGGAGAGGAGAGGGTGTATATATATGTATATAAAAATTAACAGTTTTAAGTTAACATTATATATATATATAGAGAGAGAGAGAGATAAAACTGGACTTGGTTGGAGTTAACTGAATCTTCTTTTGGAAAGAAATGGGCCTCAATGTGGTTGACTTCACCTGACACAAAGGAAGCCGTGTCCAAGTGTCGCACCTGCATGGGTGCGGGTGCGATGCCGGTGTGGTGCTGTGTTAGAAGAGGCCATGTTACATAGATTTTGGGTCAATTCAGTGGTCCCCAGTTGTCTGATGATAGTTATGGTCATTGCCAATTCTTCAATCTTTTTTCATTTATGAACTGTAAAGGCTGGATTTGATTTGACTGCAAAAGTCCATGGTTAAGAGTTTGGGAGAATACAATTATTGTAAGAAGATGAGACCCACAATCAAATCTTCAAATGATACTCACAAAATATCTCTTACAAGAACCACGAAGGTTCATAAACAATACACACTCACAAGAACCACTAGGGTTCATACAATATACCCAAAAAAGGGTATGCAAATCAATAGAAAAAATATAATCTTCATTCAAATGGAAAAACACCCTTACAAAAGAATGCATTACAAAGGGGAGCAGCCCCTTATTTATAATACAAGAGGAGCACAAGAGGGAGTTGTTGAGCTCCCAACTGCTCTAAATAGAGCCGTTGGGAGTCCAACGACTATCTAAGGCTTTCTACTTTTTGACTTTGGTCAAAAAGTAAAGTCTACAAATGTCAAAAATTAAAAAGAAATAAACTAACCTGACTAGTTTCTAACTAGATTACATAACTAAGTAAAAAGACTAAAAAGAATTACATGAGATTACATTATGATATTACATTTTTTAACAATTATCGCCACTGTAATCATTTAGCACAACATTTTTTTGATCAAAGTGAGCCTGTGGAGGCTATATTGGGGTCACATCTGATGATAACCATGGGTTAGGCCAATTCTTTGGTTGAATCAGCCACACTGTTTCTTCCCAAGATTCTTATGAAAAAAAAAGTGAGTTATGAGCAAGACTGCGAAGTTGTAGGTTTTGCAGCAATTGATACGCAAGTTTCTTGACAATGGCTTTTCAAATGTTGAGCAGTTAATCACTTGATGTTCATATGTTACATTATCCACCTGTAACTTGTTCCTGTAACAGTTCATTGTTTGTAGAGTTAACCAGTGACTTAGAAAAGGTGATCAATGCTTAGGCAGGTCCACTATTGTCCAACGAATTATTTTTTAGCTTTTGAATGCAACTTGTATTTGATATAGTTCTCCTATTTTCTTGGAAATATTTATTCATGCGAGTGATATTTGCTGGAATCTGAACAGCCTTTTTCATTATGACAGGGTGACAATTGCTCGTCCTTTAGGAGCTGGAAGTTTCTGCAGAGGAGTTGCTTCACAGTGGCATGAGTTTGCATTGCTAAAACATTTTTTTACTTTTGTTGCCTAATGTTAGTGGCATGGATGTGCTATTGTGCCAAGAACTATCTCCTCTGCTGTTTGAAGTTTGAAATCTTATCAGAAGAGCAAAAATTTGCAAACTCATCCACCGAAACTATCTGAACTCTGAAGCAGATAACTGCAGTATTATGGATGACTATATTGATCATTTATTGTCCTCCCAATGGGTAGACATGAATCCAACTGGGAGATCAGCCTGGATTGCCAATCCAGCGGATCAAGCAAATGGCTTGCTTGTTGATCCAGTTGGTGTATATCAAGGAGATGATAAGAGCCCTCCAACCAGCTTAGTTTCACCTGGTCATATTATTGGGAGCTCTTGCACTCAAAGAATCAATAAGATTGCAACTGATGGTAGTGTTGTTCAACTTGTTTCTGAAAATGCAAACCTTAGCCATGACAAAGGGTTGGTGTCAGGTCAGCAATGTCAGCATAAGAACATGTCTCATGACAATGGCCTCCTTATGCAGAGAGGAATCGAGGATAGAACATCAACTGGATCCTTCGGTTTTCAGTTGAACAAATCAAGTCAAATTGTAGTGCCTCATAGTTCAGCACATATTCTTCCCATTTTTGGAGGATCAGCAAAATCAGCCAGTGCACTGCCTGAGGCAGGTTCTGTTGGAAGCAACACGGGCGAATTGTCAGGATATCCAAAATCACTTGGAGATGCCCATTCTATGTCTTCGCTTCCATCTTCATGGAGCACATCATATTCAGATGTTTCCACATTACCTGCAATGTTGGGGTTAGGGAAGCTGGATGATTTTGATTTGCAAGGAAACTTTGTAGAAACTGATGTAGATCTTCTTGGCAAGAGATACGTTGGAGACAATATACCTGTTATTTCTGTAAGTGATGACCTTTTTAGAGGGATCTGCAATACATGTTCTCTTGATTTGCATGTGTGACTTATTTCATCTGAATATATCTATTTCACTAATAATGCAGGAGCCAAAAGGACTTCAAAGTGATCAGTTGTCCTCTTTTGTTTCTGGACCACAAATAACACTGCCACAAAATGTTGCATTGCAACCTCAACCTAAAGTAGTAGTTTTTCCCTTTGGTCACATAATCTCTTACATGAATTGTTTGTTTTACTGTTTTCATTTCATATTGTGAGATTTTGTTGCACCTTATTCTTATTTAGTTAGCACAATCTGGCGAAGTAAATTCTGGGAAGCACTATGGCAACCCTACTTTTGTATCTCAATTGCAACCTACATCTGCTACTAGTGGTGGTTGCAATGGAGCTGTACGGCCACGTGTCAGAGCACGTCGGGGGCAGGCCACTGATCCACACAGTATTGCTGAACGAGTGAGTGTGTATCCACTTGTAATTTCAAAGCCTTAAATATGGTACTGTGACAAAATTCATGTCCTTAGTTCTCAATCTTGGCTGGTCTTAATAGTCAGTCAATGGGTAGTCTATTCTTTGGCATACCTATATTATTTTAACCATTTGGGGTTTGTGCTTGTGTTTTTTAACCTGGATGTGCAGCTTCGGAGGGAGAAAATAGCTGAAAGGATGAAGGATTTACAAGAACTTGTCCCAAATTCTAATAAGGTATCTTTGGATATAACTTTCCAACAGAACTGCTTTGCATGATATTAATTTTTTCATTTGCTTTAATGATGTAGCCAAGATCTGTGGATTCTTGTGAACCAGACTGTGAACTAGGCATTTCCGACACTTTTTCGCAAATACAACCCTGCAGATGCATTCGGCATGGTCCATTTGCTAGAAATAGACTGTCGGATCATGTATTTTTGATCAAAAATGTGATTTTTGGGTACTTGAATATTTGTGAAAATTCTGAGCCATTGATTTTCAAGCCTTAAAAGATCCTTATCCATTGTAATCGGATAATCCAAGAATCTGTTTTTATAAAACCAAGCATCTAGATCACATCCGTACGATGAATTTAAGAAAAAAAAAACATGAAAATCTCGGTTCATACTCCAGTTAACATATTCTAGTGACCCTATATATATACTCCCTGATATAGACTATTGAATCTTTTTCAATCCAATGGTTGTGCTAATTTTGAATAAAAATATGCATTGTATTTATGAGGTTTGCCATGTTTTTTCATTTATTATGGCTACAAATCAAGTACGAGGTGAAGGGTTTCAATTTTCACAGCTTCAAGTTAATAAATGCAATGCATGTTCTTTTTTCTGCAATAGGACAACCCTTGGATCGAATAAAAAGATCCAACAGTCTATAATAGGAAGTAGATGCATCCGGTGCACTGTTTCATTACTTATATATATGTATTGCTTGTTGAGTGCTTTTGAAATCTATTGCTTTTTGGGTTTTGGATTGTTGTCATTTAATTGAGATCATTAATGGACTATATTTGAATTTGACAAAAATATAGAACAGCTTGGGTAACTTGCTACATCGATTGACCCAGGTGTACTGCATAGGCTGCGTCGGCACTGATAGGCAGATCCATGTCATTATGTGGTATAATTTTGTTTTATTTTTAGTCACGAGTATCAGTCTCATCTGTTTCTCACTGACGGTTTTTCTTAGAAGATTTTTGTAAAGAAGGTGGGTTTTCTTGGGAAAAAATCTCAGGAAAGTCTTGGGAGCTTTGAGGAAAAGAAAAAAAGGTGAAAAAAAAATGCAAAAGAAAATAGAAAATGACTTAAAAGTGTTCTTTTCCCTTGCTCTTTTCCCATTCTTCATTCTTCATCTTTCTTCCATCCATCTATCCATCCTTTCCTTTCTTCTTTCTTCTTTCTTCTTTCTTCTTTCTTCCCTTCTACCTTTTGTCTATCTGTTTCTTTCTTATTTTTCCTTTCTCATTTTGGAATAGGCCTTTTTAAAACCCTAAGAGGCTCGACAAGACTTGAAAATAAGTCTTTTGTTAAGACCTTATATTGGTGAACCCTTGACATGATACATGCTTCAAATTTACCCCTCAAAAGTTTTAAAAACCAAAACCCAAAACCCAAAACCTTTTTTTTAAATACAAATATTGTGCTTGACAAAAACTCATCTGAATGTCGATTATAATTGCTTTGTTTTTTTTTTAATCTTTCAAAATACAGTCACTGTCCAATATTTTTTTATAATTATGTTGTTTTGGTTTGCTAAATGTTTAGTAGATGTTTTACTGGATTTGTAAGTTTTCTATTTTTGAAAAGATTTTGAAATAAAAACTTTAAAAACCTTTCAACTTTTGGGAGAACTGTTGATTTGATTTGGTTTTTGAACCACTATGGGAAAGGCGGGTTTGCCTTTTAGTGAAGCTTTCATTCATAACCCCTGTGTTAGTACTCTGTAGCCTATATCACACGGACTCTTCTAACAGGGCACTGCACTCGCGTCGCACCCGCACCTAGGCGGGTGCAACACTTGGACACAGTTTCCTTTGTGTTAGGTGAAGTCAACCACACTGAGGTCCATTTCTATCCAAAAGTAGATTCAGTTATCCGTAATCAAGTCCATTTTTATCTATATTATATATATAAAAATACATAAATGCACACACATACACGTAGTGTTAACTTAAAACTGTTAAAAATTATATATATATATATATATATATATATATATATATATATATATATATATACCCTCCCCGCACCCAAGTTTTTTTAAAGTCCCGCATCCGCACCTGCACCTATGTGACAGTCTGTAGCTGTCTTTCTCCTCTATCTATAGTAAATCCACTACTTCCCCCCATCTCTCTCTCTCTTGTCTTTGTTTGTTTGTTTCTTTGCATATGAACTTCAAAATCTCCACTTCCCGTGTGAAATCATACGCCTCTTTTTTTCTTTCAACTTTTACTGATCCCCTTGTTCCTCATGCCGCTTGCTTGTCTTGAACTCTTCCTATGCATCCTAGTTCTCTTGCAAGCTATGTCACATGGGTGCGGGTGCGGGTGTGGGTGCAGGTGCAGGGGTGCGGGAGGGTATATATATATATATATAAAGTTTTTAACAGTTAACACCAATAACACTAATGAAATAAAAAACAATTATCATAATATCATCAAATCAATTAATCATCATTCATGCAATAAATCAAATTAACAATGTACAATTCTATTCTTCATAATAAAAACTAACACCACAATTAAATTAAATTTTTTTAATTAGTGGTAAAAGAAGCATGAGGTAACATCATTGCATTAAACAACACAAAATATAATTGTTATTTATATCATAAATGAATTACAAGGTAAGGGAATAACGAATCTAAGGCCTAAGTTGGATGATCACTTCCATCATCTCGTATTCCTCTTAGTCAAAGATGCATCTTCTTCCTCTTATCAAACTCATATCATATTGATTGGATAGAGAGGTTGTTGACCTTACCAGTGATTGCAGAAAGAGGGGGAACTTTAAAAAAGAAAGAATAATGGAAGAAATAACCAAAGCAGAATAAGGAAATGAACAGAATGCAGTAAATCATTTGAAGCATGGCAGTGTGTGTGGCAGAAAATTGCATGAAAAATGGAGCAAAGTGAAATGGCTACATTATATTTGCTTCTTCTAGAAGAAAATTTTCTAGCTCTACTGCAAATACCACATGGTATTTCGAGTAAGATTTCAGAAAACAAGAAAATACAAATCTATCGAGATTCATTCAAATACAACCCAACAAAGATTTTACAATCACAACACTGTCATATTCACCAAGAATTTATGAAACTTGAGAAAACAAGGAATTCTTTTAATTCCCCATGTCTTCTTTTCTTTCAAGTTCCAAGATCTTCCCCAAAAAAACTAAACTTAAAAATCTCCCAAGAAATTCAAGAGAATGGAGTCTGACTCAATTGGGCCCAAGATACCGAATGAATATTCATGGTCTTTACACCCTTGAATAGGAGACGGAGAGGAGAGATCGAAGGAGAGATTGAGAGAGAATGCATACCTAGGTTGGAGAGGAGGCATCGCCGGTGGGTTGGAACGGTGATACCTCGTCGCCACGTCAGGGTGTTGGATAAGATGGGTCGGGAGGAGAGGAGGTTGAGGTCGCCGCGTCGGGGTTGGGAGGAGAGGGCAAATTTTTTTTCCCTAATCCCCCCTCCCAGCCCATTTCATCGGGCTTCTGTTTTTTTTTTTAAGTTCAAAAATTGGATATTTATGACCCTGGGTGCGTTGACTGCACCCGCGACGCGAGTGCGGCACATGGCCAGCTGAATCCCTGTGACATAGCTTGCAAGCTGTTTATCCTTCTCACCAAGAAGGAGCTTGCTTTGCATGGAGAATAAAACTATTTTTCATGGTTTGAGTCATTTTTATTGATACAAATTTATGATTATTATTTCATATTTTAAAGCATTAAAAAATGAGTTTTTTGAACCTCTGGAAAAATAAGAAACTCTAAGTGCTCCTTTTATCATGTTATTATCATTATCTTTTTAATGATATTTTCTTGTGCTTATCGGCGGTTTCAAGAATTCCTTTAAGAACATGATGTATTCATATCAAACATATTGATAACTATGATTTTATACTTTTATAATATATAACAGTTCGGAACGCGAGAGATAAGGTATATAAGGAAGTTTATGACAAGTTGGATACCAAAGAGGGTGAGAAGGATATTTATAGGATTGCAAAAATGAGAGATAGGAAATCGAGGGATCTAGGTATGGTTAGATGTATCAAAGATGAAACGCAAAGGGTTTTAGTCAAAGATGAGGAGGTTAAGGAGAGATGGAAAGATTATTTTGATAAGCTATTTAATGAAAGTCATGCTCAGGATCTTGGAGACTTTTCCATTCCTTTTCATGAGATGAATCGTGACTTCATGCGCAAGATTCAAAAGAAAGAAATTGCAGAGGCTTTGAAGAAAATGAAATCAAGAAGGGCAGTTGGCCCAGATGGTATACCTATCGAGGCTTGGAAATGCTTGGGAGAGAAAGGTTTAGAATGGTTGACAAATCTTTTTAACAAGATTTGGCGGACAAATAAGATGCCTAATGAGTGGAGGAAGAGTACTTTGGTGCCTCTATATAAGAATAAGGGTGATATACAAGATTGCACAAACTATCGTGGTATAAAACTCATGAGTCATACTATAAAACTTTGGGAGAGGGTGATTGAGTCTAGGTTGAGGAAGGTTGTCATGATATCGGAGAATCAATTTGGTTTTATGCCTGGAAGATCTACTATGGAAGCTATACATCTTCTTAGACAACTTATTGAGAGAAATAGAGAGAGGAACAAAGATTTGCATATGGTTTTTATTGATTTGGAGAAGGCTTACGATAGAGTACCTAGGGACGTTCTCTAGTGGACAATGATGAAGAAAGGTGTTTCTCTCAAGTACATTAGTATAATTAAAGATATGTATGAAGGAGTAGTAACCAATGTCCGCACTTGTGGAGGGGTGACAACCAATTTTCCTATAACGGTTGGGTTACATCAAGGATCTGCTTTAAGCCCTTTCCTATTTGCTATAGTGATGGATGAGCTTACGAGATCAATTCAAGAAAATGTGTCGTGGTGTATGTTGTTTGCTGATGATATTGTTTTGATTGATGAGTCTAGAGCTGGGGTTAATGCTAAGTTAGAATTATGGAGACAGACATTGGAAGCAAGAGGTTTTAAGTTGAGTAAGAGTAAGACAGAATACATGGAATGTCGATTTAGTAAGCAACGAAATAGAGATGTGAGTGTAGTGAATCTTGGTGAGAAAGAAATACCGGTGGATGATTCTTTCAAATATTTGGGATCTATCATTCAAAAGTATGGAGAAATTGATGGAGATGTAAATCATAGGATAAAGGTTGGGTGGATGAAATGGAAGAGTGCAACTGGAGTGTTGTGCGATCGTAGAATGCCATTGCGGTTGAAGGGAAAGTTTTATAGGACGACTATTAGGCCCGCTTTACTATATGGTACGGAATGTTGGGCTGCCAAGAGACATCATATTCAAAAAATGAGTGTAGCTGAGATGCGTATGCTGAGATGGATGTGTGGAAATACAATAAAAGATAAGATTCGGAACGAGGAAATACGTAAGAAGGTAGGCGTTGCACCCATTGAAAATAAGATGAGAGAGAATCGTTTACGGTGGTTTGGACATATTCGACGAAGGCCTAATGATGCCCCAGTTAGAAGGATGGAAAAATGGGAAAATATATTAGTTAAAAGAGGTCGGGGCAGGCCTAGGAAGACATGGATGGAGGTGATAGGAAAGGATATGAATGCTTTGAACCTCACCGAGGACATGGCATTGGATAGGAATGAATGGAGGAGAAGGATTCATTTGGAAGACCCAGAATGATTTTCTTTGTTGGTTCATATCGCCGACCCCAATTGTTTTGGGATGAAGGCGTAGTTGTTGTTGTTGTATAATATATAACTGTTGAGAAATGGAAACCTGCCAAAAGCGTACCAACCCTACCCATTAAGAATTTTTTCTGTGCTTTTTCAAAATTTTGACCTTACAGATGTGTTCAGCAAGATTGATTTACTAGAAATTGACACTTGTATTATGCATTTTGGATGGAAAAAATGGTATTTGAAGCCTCAAAAATTTATGAAAATTGTAGACCATTGGTTTTTGAACCTTGTAAAAACCTATCCATGAATCGAAATCAAATGATCCAAGTGTCAATTTATAGTAAATCAATCATGATGAACACATCTGTAAGGTCAGAATTTTGAAAAAACACAGAAAATTGATGGTTCCAAGCAATCGGGTACCATCTGGTAGGGATGCAGTAGGGTAGCTTCCCACTACACTATAACTGCCTAATGTTTTATGCTGAAGTCCCAAATTTTTATCCATCCTTAAAGTGGAGTTATTTTGCCCTTTGTCCTGATGTCGGATGTTTTGTGTTAGATTTGGTCCTTAAACACTGCATGTTTGTTTGTGCAGACAGACAAGGCCTCAATGCTTGATGAGATAATCGAATATGTCAAATTTCTTCAGTTGCAAGTCAAGGTGAATACTCTGTACGTGACCCTTTTATGCCGTTTTTCATTTGTTTCATAGATGACTTAGTGCTTTTGCAAAGCAGGTGTTAAGCATGAGCAGACTGGGTGCAGCAGGAGCAGTTGTTCCCCTGATCACAGACGCTCAATCTCAGGTGCAATATTTTGTTGACTTCCTTTTAAATTTCTTTAATGTTTCAACTTTTTATTTGAAAATGGTCTGAGATGGGACATTATTTAACTGAAGAATTTAGTCTTTTTCTTTTGATAATTGCTTTTTTCCATATAATTGTGGTAGGATATTAGTGATCCTTACAAAAGATTGTGCCAGTTTTCTAACTAGCCACAAGCGTTCTAGTTTATAATTCCTTGTTTTCATTTTTGTCTTCAGTACATTAGAAGTTATCTGGAGAACGTTAACCTTTTAGTTCTTTCGGGAACTGATGAAATTGTGGCTGTCCTTTTATGTAGCCTTCTGTTTCTCATTCTGTATAAATACTGTCATTTCTTCCTTTACAACTTCTCTCAAGATTCCTTCCTTTACAAATTACAACAAACCATTTGTATGCATATGCCACCCGTTGTAAATCAGTCCAATATTTCTAGATGCATGGTTACAAAAAGATGTGGTACGACAATTTCCTTTTGAGAACAGTGTCTGATGGAGCTAAAACCAAAGTCATCTGCATTCTGACGTGGTCTTGTTATCATTTGCATTAATAATTCATCTCAGATATTTCTTTGAGCAGAGAGCAGTGTCTGGTGGAGCTAAAACCATTGTCATCTGCATTCTGACTTATGAACTTCTTCTCATGCATATTAACGAGTTCATGTCAGATTTTTCAATTGATAATGAAATTCTTGAACCTTTTTTTTTCCTTCAGGGTTCTAACAGTCTCCAACTGTCTGCTTCCATGGTCCATGGTGCTGAATTGCCTGAGTCACAGGATAGTATGGCATTCGAACAGGAAGTGGTTAAGCTCATGGAGTCCAGTGTAACCTCAGCCATGCAGTATCTACAAACCAAAGGCCTCTGCCTCATGCCTATTGCTTTAGCCACTGCCATTTCTGGTGGAAAAACTCCTTCAAGACGGACACCTAAAACCGAGGCCAGCAATGGAAACATTTCTGCCCCCACCTATTCATCTTCAGGGATTGGAATCTGGGCAGCATCTTCTAGCAGCGAGAGTGGGGTGAAAGACGTCTTGCCCAAGTGTGAGAGAGAAGAGAGCACCACCAACAGTTCCAGTGGTGCTGCTACAGTTGGCCGAGAAGATGATTCAAAACCCAAGGTCTAATTGAGCTTCATGTTTGTTTTATCTGCCCTTTTTGAAAGGCCAAAAATTCTTGTCAATTAGAATAGGAATGCAACCAAATATCTTAGAGTAGGCTATTTAGTTTTGTACTTCCACATCAGTTGTTGATATATAGATATCTATTTACTTTGTTTGATAGAATTTGGGTTCGTTTGGACCTTCTGAACTTCCTTTTGCAAAATTCTGCCTTCCCAAAAACCACATTCAGTGATCTCACAGTTGCTGCTGGAAAACAATGACAAAATTCATCATCATCATGGTCACCAACTCCAACGACACCAGTACTAATTATTTATCACTGTATGTGGTAATTGAAGTTGCAAAATTGGCTTCATAACTAAATGGTTAATGTGATAGGTTGCAGTTCCTGATTGCCCTTAGTAGACTTTCCGTTCAAGCTTCAAACATCACAACCATGTTGCCTTCTTAATGACGGGAATATGAGCATCAAAATGAGTCCAGTCTTTGCCTCTTTGGTTATTTAGAGAGAGCATTTTTAACATAAAGTCGCTGCATAGACTTGGAAATCTAGTTATATTGGGTCAACATAGGGGTGTCAACGGGTCAGATCTAGTTAGGACCCAGGTGAGTCCCAACCTGGATGACTTTGAGGAGTGGGTACTAGATTCAGACCAGAGTCTGACTGGGTCCACCATAAGAAAAAAATGTACCAGAGTCTTGTAAGGATTACATGAACTGAACCCAGTCCATACCTGATAAAATAATTTTTTTATATTGAAAAAACACGGATCTTAATCAGAACTCCGGTCACATTTGCAGCTGGTACGAAAATTCACAAACCATACCCAGCTCCATATATTAATCGGACCCTTTGGATCTAGCCAGGTATTTAATGGGTTCTCCTTTATCACCATGCCCTAACCATATAGGGTTTGGTACAGGCTTGGTCCGGGTGGAACCCGGCCCATTGACACCCCTAGGTCAACAACATAATGCCATGAAAATAGAAAGAAAGTGAAAAATAGGGTCATTTTTTCACCTTCATCATGCATGTTAGATACCAACGGGGAGTAGTGCACGTCACCTTGTGTTGGGGCATTGTAGGTTCAAAACCCAATGGTATAGTTGTATAACTTATAGGGTCTGCCTAACCCCAGCTTGCCTTTCAAAAAGAAAAAAAATCATGGATGTTAGATCCCTTTGCCGTGCCCTAGGGTCCGCAACCCCTGGTTTGCCATGGCCTTCTAGTTGACTATTGAAAGGCCAATGTTGTCAAAATTGATTTTGGGCCTGAATCGATTTTCAAAACGATTAAGAGGATCAGCTGATTCAGACTTGAACCAAATTGAGCTGAGCTGGTCAATTTTCCTTTTTTTCAATTTTAAACTTCATTATATAAATATATATATATATATATTAAAAATGGCAGGTCCGACAGATCCAACCTGAATAGGTCCGTACAACATTGTTCCAAACTACTAAAAGCATCTGCTTTAATCCAAACTGTAAACCGAAAGGCATGGCATGTTGAGTCTTTTTTTTAAGGCCTGCTGGGGTTAGACCCCTACCAGTTATACAATTATATCATTGGGTTTTGAACCTACAACGTGGACTAGCTGCTCCCCCCCTTTGGTATGGCATGTTGAGTCTCATTTGAATACAAAAACATACCCACTATTCAAGAAATAGATCCAGGTAAGGTAAAACCTGATCGAGCCCGTATCCAACCCGTCGGAATCCCTAAATTGCCCATACATGTTTATATCTCATTGGGTCAGATCAGCGTGCACCAAATGGGGTTGGATATCCAACTCATAAACTGCAATCCAAATTGTATCCATGGGTAAACTGCCTCTAGGGCCCGCAAACTTGTCACAAGCTCTAAGCTCTATCAGACCATACCGTTGGATGAGAATCAGCCTATACTCATGGCATCAGCCGATTCAACCCTAGAAACGGGCAGAATTGGCCTATTCAATTCATGGGGAATCGGGGTTGGATTGGCCCTTATTTTCATATTTTAATATCCTTTTATTTTTTACTTGTTTAATTAAAAAAAATAAAAGTGACCGCAACAGCTATATTCAGTTCGAGTCTAAATTGGTCGATTCTCCAAATTGATTTGAAAATTGATTCAGGTCCATAACCGATCTTGAAAACATTGGACATAACCCAAGCTGGCTCCGGATGCAGTCAGGTCAAACATGAATAGACCCAAATCCAAACTGTTCACATCCTTAATCAGTGCTGGTAAATAAACCAAACAGCTCGTGACTTGGCTTGGTTTGGCTTGTCACGAGCTCGTTCGTATAGCTGGCTAGCCGAACCATAAGCGGCTCATTTAGCTTAAAGCTCGAACACATGGTGTTTGACTTGGCTTGGAAGAACTATATATGTATATAAAGGAAAATGCATAAAATATATGTACAGAGACAATGATGCATAAAAAACATATACATAAAATATGAAACACTCTGTAATATATAAAATATATAGTTTAAGTGTACTATATAAAAATATGTATATTTCATGTATAAATAACATGAAATGCTTTTACACCAACCAGCTCATGTTCGGCTCGTCTCGTCCAGGGACGAGTTCGGTTCAGCTAAACATAAAAACTAGCCAAGTCACCAGCTCAATCCACTAGCAAATGAGTCATGCCCAGTTTGGTTGTATGGACTTATTTACCAGCACTATTCGGACCCTAATGCATCTGCCACATCATAAACAAATTCTGGGTATGGATCGAACCAAGCACATGCCTATATCTGCCCCATTTTAAGTAGACGGTCAACGGAATCGTTAAATACTCGGCAAGGATTTGCTTCGTTCTAGTCGGAACCACGGTAGCCCTTCTTTCAAGAAACGATCCGTATATACACCAAAATCTATATAAGATGGAGAGAGAGAGAGCCAAAAAGCGATCAACATTACTTAAAAGTGAAACTCAACAAAGCGTTGAGACCCACAAGCACAAACACAACAGCAACATGAGAACACCATTAACAAAAACAAAAAAAACTGAACACAAACAAAAAACTCATCAAGAACCACATAAATCTAGATGGGGATCGGTTGGTGGCAGCAGAAGGTCTTTGAGGTATATGCGGAAGATAGCATACACATCAGCCAAAGACCCTATGAGTCAGACGATTAAGGTTGAACGGGACATCCCGAAAAATAGCATCATTTCTGGCCATCCATATGAACCACCACATTGTAAATAACCAAACTCTCCAAATAGTCCTCCACTTCTTTTTGCGTCTAATTATAGCAGGGTCGAGGATAAGATCCAACACAAAGCGATCCTCCCGCACAACAACTGATGGAGTCCTCCAAGTTTTAGAAAACAATTATCAAAAAATTGCACACGACCAAAAAAGATGTGTAGTTTCTTCAGCCGGTCGACAAAGCACACACCAATTGGGAAACTGAAAACTCATCCTCTTGATGTTGTTATGGTTTTGTATCCGGTCATGAAGAATCAACCAAGCCAATACCTTAGTCCTCGGAGATGGTCCCTTCGCCCATAAAGCATTGTTGGAGAACCAGCCCGGCCCCAGAGGTAAAAGAGAACGGTAGACCCTATAAACTTGAAAAACTCCCGCATTAAAGACTGCCCATTGAAGCCAAGATCTGTCAACCCCTACATCCAAGTCCCTGTCAAGAAACAAACACAATGCCTTAAACCACAGTTTCCTCAAATGCAATGTGTACGGTCCACGAACCCCCCGACAAACTGCAAGTGAATTGATTTGACCATATTTCAATCGGAGGAAGTTTGCACATGCATCCTGTGAAGTATGAGCCAACCAACACTGCTTCACAGCCAATGTCACGCTCCTTTTATGCAAAGCAAAGATTCCTAAGCTAGCCATAGTCCTTGGCATAACGATGGAGTCTCATTCCACTAAGTGCCTCTTATAAAGTCCATTTACACCACGTCACAAAAACCTCGATAGGACGCACTTAAGTTGGTGGCATGACACAAACCGACATGAAAAATTCTAGAATTGCAGACAAAACATGCCTGATCAAAGTAATTCTGTCTGCAAGAGACAAATATCTGACACGCCAAGACTGGAGCTTAAGACACACCTTGTCAACAACCGGTGCCCATGATGTTGTAGAGGTTGGCTTGACTTGATAGAGAGAGAGAGAGACAGAGAGAGAAGATTAATCCAATGGCATCTGAGGGCGAATTGATGCAGGCGCTCTGGAGGATCTACATAGGAAGTTCAACAGGAAGCAGAGTTTCGAGGAAGTTGACGATTCCCTCTACAAGTTGCTCTGATTCCTACACATCCTCCTCTCCCTCCCTTCAATCCAAGGTAAGAATCCTCCTCCCCTCTTTTCCTCTAACCGTGTTGTTCCCTTTCCTTTTCTTTCTCGTTTCAAGTTTCCGTGCGTACTTCTAGTCGTTTCGATCTTGACTTTTCCGAATTTGGGAACTTTGATCAGATTTGGGTTTCTTTGATTTAATGCGTTGGTCTTGGTTGGTTTTTTGTTTCACTTGGTGAAATTTCCATATTCGATTCTATTTTATGTTTGCGTTTTGGGTTCTGAATTGGACGCTCCGATGATTTGCCGTGCAAGTTGATTTTGCGTTACGAAAAGGAAAATCTGATTTTTTTTTTCTGTTTTTTTTCAGGTTTAATCACTAATGGTTTCATTGTACGTGGTGAGCTTGAATTAGGGTTTTGTTTGATGGAACTGTGACAAATACAATAGTTACCTGAATTGAAAGTGGATATGAGAAGTGACGTGTGAATGGAAGTGGAGAAGCAAGTCTTAAATAAAAGCTTGAGCATTTATGAAGTGATTGTGTGATAAGCAACAAAGGAAATGTGCAGGAAGTGACGCAGAAGAAAAAGTTAAGATCGAATACGAAATGATGTGTAAGCTAGCAGGAAGTTATGTGGAAGCGAATATGAGCTTTGTTATATGATTAAGAATAACATATTATTATATAAAAGAGAGGAAGCGAGGTAGAATCAATTGGGAAGAGCATAGAAAGCGAGGTGAAACGATTGGGAAGAAAATGGGAAGCGTGCTTCCCACTAGCGAGAAGCATGTCCAGGGTTCAGCTTCTTTTGGCAAAGCATGGTGTTTCCCCGGAAGCTCTTTTAAAGTTTCTTAGGTGCTTCTTGCATCTATCATGGGGCATTTCAATGACTGGAAAATTTCGGTGGCTTCTAGATTACTCTAATCATCTGTGTTTTTATTATCCAATTCATTTTTTTATTTATGGTGGTTTACATATGGTGGTTTTTTATTTATTAGCCATAAACAATAAGCATAAATACATCTAAACAGGGCCTAAGCCTCTCCAACCAGAATCATAGTTGTATTAATAGCCACAAAACTAAAGCCATATTCATACAATTTGAATTTTCTAGCCGCTTGAGCATTTGCTATGTGGGGAACACTAAAAGGTCCTATTTATACTGATCATGAATACTGTTACCTAGAGATATGCCAGTTGACTAGACAACTAAGAAACAATTTTCACCAGCATAGATGAAGACAAAAGATCAATTAGAATGCCCCAAAATCCTAAGGATTCCTCCATAAGGTTTGTCCATAGAGGGTGAATCAGGGCCTAAGGTCAAGCCAAAAGGAAGTTTTGAATTTCAATCAAATGGAAAAACAATAAATAATAAATAAACAAACAACAAAAATAGAAGCAAACTTGTTAATATGAAATAGAAACTATGTGTTTCTCGATCTCTTAGTGCAAGCACCACGGCAACATAAAATAACAAACAGAAAAATTTGTAGATTCATAATCAAATAACAACGAACGTGATGTATGACAAACTACAAAAACAAGTGGTCTCAAATTCTCCAGAGACACAGAATGACAACAAAATTGGTGAATGATTGACCAATTTTGGATTCATAATCAACACATAGATACCTCTCAGAATTCTTTCTAATTTCCAATTCCTGACTAGTTTTTTTTTCTCCTTAATGCTACATTTTCCTCAAAGAACCCCAAGAGTGAAGGAAAAGAAAAAAGACAAAGAAGGAAGACAATAACTTCTCTTGAGCTCCAATTCTTCAATTGCATCGCTGCCCACGTCCATCCTACGCTTTACAAGTGCATTAAACAAGAAAAAAATCCCAAAATAGCTCGCATTTTTCTTCCGATTAATCCTTAAAACCAAAGAACAAGGAAGAAATGTACACAAATTTCCGGAAAAAAGAAGAAGAAATTATCTCCTAGACCAAACTAATCGTGTGAGCTTTCGTCTCAGCTCTAGGATCCACAAATAAACCGAAAAGAATAACAAAGAGAGAAAAGAAAATCTGGGTTTCTGCAAAATCCCAAAAGAACTAAATCGAATAACGCGTTTGTCTCGATGAACAAAGGAACCTTTGGTTCATCACCATCATTTAAGTAGCTCTAGGAATTCATGAATGGCCATCAACTGAAGCAAGAAAACCTAAATTTCTCGGACCCAAAAAAACTTAAAAAAAAAAGATCACATGAAGAGAAGAGCAAGATCAAACAGATAAATCCAGAAAGAGAGAAAAAACAAAGAAAATATTTTCCAAAGTATTGATAAAAAGTAAGGAAAAATTCCACCTTTTCGAGATATTCTCCTTCCGGAGAAGATGCGTCTCTCCTTCCGCGGGAATTCAGAAGGGCGATAAGAAAGCGATTGCGGGAACAAGAATAAGAGAACAAGGCAGTTTATAGGAGAATCTAGGTGTGTAAACGGATCGGATAATGTTTGGATCATGTCTGATCCAAATCCGAATACCAAATTTGAGAAGAAGAAGAAAGTGGCCCGGGTGGCAATCGGGTCGGGTTGGCGGGTTGTCGGGTCAGCATACCTCAACATGAACCCGAACCGTTTATTAAACGGGTCGGCTGTGGCAAACACGAACCCGACCCATTTATTAAACGGGTAACCCGACACGACACGGTTAACCCGTTTAATAAATGGGTCGGGTCGGGTAAACGGGTTGGCGGGTTGGGTTCGGGTAAACGGGTTGACTCGCCCGCCTAACCCGTTTATTAAACGGGTCAACCGGGTTGGAGGGTTGGCATACCCCTAACACGAGCCCGACCCGTTTAATAAACGGGTTAGGTGGGTCGACCCATTTATGACACGAACCCGTTTAAGCCAAACCCGAACCCGGCTAAGAAGCGGGTTGGCGGGTCGTGACAGATTTTGCCACCCCCTACCCATGATCCATCATCCATGTGGCCAGGCTATAGATAAAGGTTATAATCGTTCGTACAAGCAATCTAATAAAAAAAGTTATATTTTCACTTTTTTTTTACATGCAATCTAGCAAAAAACACTATGTTTTCGCTTATTTTGTGGACCTAAGCTTATAGAAGTGATATACATAAATTATTTTAGTAGAAAATGGATTTTAGACCATGTTTTTGCAACGTGTAGGGTAGTTTTCCAAGGGCTTCCAAAATCAATAACCTACAATATACCAAATTTTCATTAATAAAAAAATATATTTAGATGATTCAAACTATAATCTCTAGTAAACAAACCATGCTGAATGCATTTATGAGGTCAGATTGAGTGGACACAACTTGCACATATGATTTTCCAACTAGGTTGTGTATAAAATAGACAAGAGCAAATATATATCTATGGATAAATAAGGTTTATTATGACAAAAAATAAGATTAACAAATATAAAAAAAATAGGCATTCATCTAAAATGAGTATTTTTGTTCAAAAATACATATAAAAATTATTAAAGCCATCAAATATGGTTTTATACGATTTATTGAGGAAAGTAAAGATTTTACATTTTCATGGCAAAAATCTAGGAAGGGCATAGGGCTTTCGATGGCTAGAATCAGGTCCAGATTGGGTCGACCTTAATCCACCGGTATAAACAGTTAGTTGGTTCAAGTTTTGGTTTGGATAATACTTATGTTAGAAAAAAAAAAATAACTTGTTTTGAACTTAAACTCAGGCCAAAGTCATTGTGTAGGGGTGAGCAACGAGTCGAGCGGCCGGGTGAGCAAAGCTTACCTGGCCCACCATGGGCCAGGTTTGGGTCAAGATTTTAGGCCCTGAGGCATTTTCTACCATGCCAAAACCTGACCTATGCATAAACTGGTCGGGTCTGAGCCAGTCCATGAGCTACTAGGCCGACCTGACGAGCCTGAGCTAATTGTCTGAGATGTAAGTTAGTAACTATTATTTTTTACTTAATTAGTTGCATTAAGTTTATAAAAACTAAAAATATAATTAGTTGGGTGTGTGGTAAGTTGTTAACTAATACTATTTACCTAAGTAGGTGAATTAATTTTATGGAAACTAAAAAGATAATTAGTTGGGTGCATAGAGTTACTGGTTTACCGTTTACCTAAGATTGGGGTTTATTGGCATTTGTATCCATTTACTTAATAATTAAGATAATTTGAACATTATGTAATGTGCATTTATGATTAGTTGGGTGTGCGGTAAGTTGTTGACTAATACTATTTACCCAATTAGGTGAATTAATTTTATGAAAACTAAAAAGATAATTAGTTGGGTGCATAGAGTTATTGGTTTAGCATGGAATTTACCCCTTGTGCCCAGGGAGGCTTCGTTTTGGCTTGCGCAGGGGTGACGCCCATAAGATTTGAATCTAAACTGTCTGCCAAGCGGCCTAGGCCCCATCCCACTACGCCAAACCCCCTTAGGACCAGGGCCAGACTGACCTGCTAAACATTAGCACATTGGGCCAATACTCCCGGCAAACATGAACCCGCCGGGTCAATTTTTTTTTATAGGCAGGCAAGCTGGGCTTAGTCTGACCCCCACCAGTTACACAATATACCATTGGGTTTTGAACTTGCAACTTAACAGCTCGTACCAAACAAGCGGAGCCCCCGTTAAAAACCGGGTCATGCTCAAAGTCCAACAGGCCGAGTTTTTACCGGGCTTGGGTCGGCATGATGTCCAACCCTATCAGTGAGAGCCGATGAACTGCACAACTTTCTGATTCATTCAACTCACTTGGCCAACTTATGTCATGTTTCAAAACTATATTTGTGTCAAAAAATATTTAAAAACAAGGATTAATGTTGCAAGGAAAGATATAAACTTGTTTTGCATTTATAATAATACAAAAAATTAAATATATAAGATGTAAAATATACGAGATGTTATAAATAGAACGGAGACATTAATTCATCCCATATATAAAAACAATAACAGAAGATATTTAAGGAAAATCTATGAATATATAATTTTATATTAAACATGCAACTAGATTATTTCATGTACAATATGTGCATAAATAGATTTACATTGTATATAGAATGAGATAAGGGGGTTGACCGAGCATATACTACTTAGTTTCACTAGCATGGTCTCATTGAGAAGATATTTTCACCATATGGAGGTTGGCCAAGCATAAATTATTTGCAATTCTGTGCCACGTGACTAATAAACTGTCTCACTGACCAACGGCGGCTCCGCTTGTCTGGCAAGAGCAATTGGTGCACGTCACCTTGTGATGGGATGTTGCAAGTTCGAATCCCAATGGTATGGTTGTATAATTGGTAAGAGTATGCCTGTTCCCTTGCGACTTACAGTGTACAGTTGCGCTAGAGTCTGTTTTGCTTTTGTTGAGTCTGATGTAAGCTGCCCGGTTCAGGTGAATTAATACCCCGAAGGGGCAGCCCGTATACTTGAACTGTAATAGCCTGCGGGCAAAATTGTGAATGAATTAAATGCGTTGAGCTTTCTTTTGTTCACCCTCGTTGTGATTGCTTCTTGTGATTGCAACTTCTCTCCCTCTATTCTCTCTTGCTCTCTTGCACTCTGATCATAAGCTTCCGCGACCGGCAAGCGAGCTGACGAGTAGGCTTGCGGCGGTAAGGAAGGACCGTCGCGCCGCGTTGGCCCATTGAAGGAAATAGGCCCGTGACAAGTGGTACCAGAGCCCGTTCTCGTGCTGGGGAAGGGACTCCGGAGTCGGTGTCGACAGACACGCCGACAGGCTGCGATTTGTGAGCAAGGCATCGTGGCGCCTTATCAACACTTGCGCAACACCAGAGGCAAGGCAGTTGCCGAAGCTGAGGAGATGGGTTCACCTCGGGGCCAAGAAGAGTTGGCTGCAACTGTTAACAAGTTGGTGGAAGATGTGACTTCGCATGATGAAGCGATTTCACGCGCTTGTGAATCATTCAATGGATTGAATGATGTGGTGGCGAGCCTGCAAGAGCAGGTGAACTTACTAATGGGGCAGGTCACTTCGTTGACGACTACAGTGACCGATCTTGAGTTGAGGAACCGTACGTTGCAGCGGACGGTGACCCTGAATGGCGGAAATGGTGAGAGATCATCAAGGATTGATGTACCTAGACCCACAAAATTCAATGGTTCTCGCGACAGCAAGGCCATTGAGAACTTCTTGTTCCAAGTAGAAGACTACTTGGATATCCAAAATGTGACCCTTGAAGATCTGAGGATCAAGGCTGCAGCGACCTTACTTGATGGTGATGCTATCGCTTGGTGGAGGCGGAAGCGCAATGACATGGAGAGGGGTCAATGTGTGATAGACACCTTCGACGACTTCAAAGTAGAGTTGCGCAACTACTTCATGCCAAGAAATGCACAGAGACAGGCTTACCGAATGGTTCGTGAACTCAAACATACTGGTTCGTTGCAGGACTATGTCCGAACGTTCCAGAAGCTTATGCTGGAGATACCTAACATGCCAGAAGACGACATGCTCAACTGGTTCATTGTGGGACTTCAACCATGGGCACAGTCCGAAGTGGAAAGGAGCAACCCCCGTATTTTGGAAGATGCATACGTGGCGGCTGAGCGCTTAGTTGATACTCAGCGCAAACCTTTCACCCCATCAACCAAAGTTGGGAAGAAGCCTGACCACGGAGGTAAGAAGGATGAGCAGCGCAACGATAAAGGTGAGGCGTCGACACGCCATCAATCCGAAAAGAAACAGAACTACACAAAGCATAACAACAGCAACAAGGGTGCGGTTGTGACATGTTGGTTCTGTGGTGATAGACATATCGCCCGGCAATGCCCAAAGCGCCTTGTAAAGGACGACGGGCAAGCCAATGCTGCACAGGAAGAATGCAGCGATACTGAAGGCAGTGACACTGAGACCATGCAACCGAGGATGGGCGCCATGCGATCGATTAACGCAGCTAGAAGTTGCGCAGCTAAGAACATGCAGGTCAGTAAGGAACTTATGTACGTAGAAGTCGTTATGAATGGAAAGTCTACTTCGGCAATGGTAGACTCCGGGGCCACACACAACTTTGTCTCGCGGGAAGAGGCAGAGCGGTTGGGCTTGAAAACAGGGCCAAAGCAGAGGACTATCAAAACAGTAAACTCTGAGGCCAAGCCCATTCTTGGTGAAGCAAGAGATGTGGCTACTCAAGTGGGGAGTTGGGTCGGCAAAGCCAACTTCTCTGTGGTGCCCCTGGACGATTTCAAGGTGATTCTGGGTATGGAGTTTCTGCGAAGCCAGAATGTGATGATGCTGCCAAAGTTTAACACGTTGACGATCATGGGATCGGACCTGTCCCACACAGTGCAGTGCCTTACGCAGAAAGGCAAGTCTTCAGTGTTATCAGCAATGCAACTGAAGAAGGGTGTCAAGCATGGGGAGCAGACATTCTTAGTTGCAGTGCGTGCAGATGAAGGGAAGGTAGAAGCAGCAGTGCCGCCGACCCTAGCCCCTCTATTGGAGGAGTTTCGGGGGGTGATGCCTCCGGAATTGCCAAAGCGTCTTCCGCCAAGACGCGAGGTCGACCACAAGATTGAGTTGACCCCGGGAGCAAAGCCTCCCGCAATGGTTCCATACCGTATGGGGCCAGCAGAGTTGAAGGAGCTGCGCAGGCAGCTAGACGAGATGTTGGACGCAGGCATTGTTCGTCCATCAAAAGCCCCATTTGGTGCCCCGGTCCTTTTTCAGATGAAACATGATGGCTCTAAACGGTTATGTGTGGATTACCGGGCCTTGAACAAGGTCACGGTGAAGAACAAGTACCCATTGCCATTGATAGCAGACTTGTTCGATCAGCTAGGCAGTGCTCGTATCTTTTCCAAGCTAGATCTGCGATCGGGTTACTGGCAGGTGAGGATTGCCGAAGGTGATGAGCCGAAAACAACTTGTGTCACCCGCTATGGTGCTTACAAATTTCTAGTAATGCCATTCGGGTTGACAAATGCTCCAGCCACGTTCACGACTTTAATGAACCAGATTTTCTACCCTTACTTAGACAAGTTTGTGGTAGTCTATTTGGATGATATCGTGATCTACAGCAGTAACATGGAGGAACATGTCGGGCACTTGCGAACAGTGTTTCAGGTGCTGAAGGAGAATGACCTCTGTGTTAAACGAGAGAAGTGTCTCTTCGGGCAGGAGGAGATAAGCTTCCTTGGCCACGTTGTGGGGCGTGGTGTGCTGCGTATGGATGGGCAGAAGATAAGGGCCATCCAGGAATGGGTTCCGCCAAGCAAAGTGCCAGAATTGCGGTCATTCCTCGGCTTGGCAAATTATTATCGGCGTTTCATCGAAGGTTATTCCCTCATTGTTGCGCCCCTCACAGATTTGTTGAAGAAGAATCGGGTATGGCTCTGGACAGGAGCGTGCCAAGATGCCTTCGAGGGCTTGAAGAAAGCCTTAGTGAGAGAGCCAGTGCTGCGACTGCCTGATCATTCGAGACCCTTCGAAGTCCACACTGATGCCTCAGACTTTGCCATTGGCGGGGTTATTATGCAAGACGGGCATCCGATCGCATATGAGAGTCGTAAGCTGAAGGATGCAGAGAGGCGGTACACAGTGCACGAACGTGAGATGACCGCCATTGTGTATTGCCTCAGGACCTGGCGGCACTACCTTTTGGGTGCCGAGTTCGTCGTCAAGACGGACAATGTGGCCACGAGCTATTTTCAGACGCAAAAGAAGTTGACGCCCAAGCAAGCTCGATGGCAGATGTTTTTGGCTGAGTTCGACTTTGCCTTAGAGTACAAGGTTGGAAAAACCAATGTTGTGGTGGATGCTTTGAGCCGTAGGGCTGAATTAGCTGCTGCGCACGCAGAGCCTTCTGAAGTGCATTTGGAGGGTGCATTGCTGATTCGCATCCGCGAGGGTACACAGCAGGATCCGACCGCACAACACCTTGTTTCTCTGGCGCAGGCAGGGAAGACTCGACGATTTTGGCTACAGGATGGCATCCTGGTAACAAAAGGGGGACGCATCTTTGTACCACGGTGGGGAAGCCTTCGCCGAGAGCTACTCAAGGAGTGCCATGATACACTATGGGCCGGCCATCCTGGTCAGGAGCGGACCTTAGCACTCCTTGAGCGCGGCTACTATTGGCCGCAGATGAGAGACGATGTTGAGGGGTATGTGCGGACATGCCTCATCTGCCAGCAAGATAAGGGGACAAACCAGAAGGCTGCCGGTCTCCTTGAGCCTCTACCAATTCCAGAACGTCCTTGGGAAAGCATCTCTATGGACTTCATCGTTAGTCTGCCAAAGGTAGAGGGCCTCAGTTCTATTTTAGTCGTGGTGGATCGTTTCTCAAAGTATGCCACCTTCATCTCAGCTTCCAAGGAGTGCCCTGCAGAGAAGACTGCAGAGTTGTTCGTAAAGCATGTGGTGAAGCACTGGGGCATACCAAAGAGCATTGTGAGCGATCGCGATGCTCGCTTCACGGGCAAGTTCTGGCGTGAAGTATTTCAGTTACTTGGCTCTGATTTGCTGTTTTCAACAAGCTTCCATCCGCAGACAGATGGGCAGACAGAGCGCATCAACGGGATACTGGAGCAGTACCTTAGGCACTTTGTTAGTGCCAATCAGAAAAATTTGGTGAAGCTCCTTGATGTGGCACAGTTTTGTTATAATCTGCAGAAGAGCGAATCTTCAGGCCACAGCCCGTTTGAGATAGCCACGGGGCAGCAGCCACTGACCCCGCACACTCTTGCCGCACAAGAAAAAGGAAGGCCATCCTTCGCCTATCAGTTTGTTCGCGACTGGCACGAGCAGAATGAGTTGGCGAAGGCATTCTTACACAAAGCGGCGAAGAGAATGAAGAAGTGGGCGGACAAACACCGTCGGCCCACAGGGTTCCAAGTTGGGGACCAAGTGTTGGTGAAGTTATATCCTGGTCGCACAGGCATCTTCCGCGGGCGGCACCGCGGACTACTCAGAAAGTATGAGGGACCCTTCACCATCACAAAGAAGGTGGGCAAGCTGGCATATAAGCTGGAGTTGCCCCCAGACTTCAAGGTGCACCCGGTGTTCCACGTGTGCAACCTCAAGCAGTTCCATCCAGATGATGGAGACCCGGAACGCAATGTGCCGCAACGCGCTCCCATCATGCAGAGGGCCCCGGCAGCACAACGAGCCGAGAAGCACCTCAGTCAGATCCTTCGCCACAAGGTCAACTACTTGGGACAAGCGAAGAAATACTTGGTGCAGTGGGAGGAAACAGCGGAACCAACGTGGGAGCCTGCATTTCGAATGAACAGCCGCTACCCGGCTGAAGTCAGGGCTTACCACGAAACAGATGGCGCCGAGAACGGCGCATGATTTGAAGGGGGGAGCATGTTCCCTTGCGACTTACAGTGTACAGTTGCGCTAGAGTCTGTTTTGCTTTTGTTGAGTCTGATGTAAGCTGCCTGGTTCAGGTGAATTAATACCCCGAAGGGGCAGCCCGTATACTTGAACTGTAATAGCCTGCGGGCAAAATTGTGAATGAATTAAATGCGTTGAGCTTTCTTTTGTTCACCCTCGTTGTGATTGTTTTTGTGATTGCAACTTCTCTCCCTCTATTCTCTCTTGCTCTCTTGCACTCTGATCATAAGCTTCCGCGACCGGCAAGCGAGCTGACGAGTAGGCTTGCGGCGGTAAGGAAGGACCGTCGCGCCGCGCTGGCCCATTGAAGGAAATAGGCCCGTGACACTGCCTAACCCCCAGCTTTCTCTATCGAAAAAAATACTCAGGTGCAGAGATGGGGTCTTTCACTCTCAAAGATGAGCTTCCCAAACCTTTTTTTTCATGTACATGTAATAGTCTTTCATGGCTCTGTTTGGGAGCCGATGATGGATAAGAGATGAGAGAGTTGATGAAGGTGGAGAAGAAGATGAATGATGAGAGTGGAATTGTCAACTGAATCCTTGTGAGGGTGTAGTTGAAAAAGGCTTCTTCACTCTCATCTTCCAAAACCAAGCTTCTAAACATCAATGAGAGTAAATGTTTTGGTTGAGTATTGTAAGATTTGGACCCTCATGTAAATAAGAGAATGAATCTCATTGGGATCAGCTAAACAAATATGAGAAAATGAGTGGTCAGAAATGGACTCTCATTTGCCTTTACAAATGAGAGTTGATTTCTCATTTAAATGAGAATCAGAATCACATGGAGCCTCATGTGATTTCAAATCAAATTTGAGATTCATTTTCTCATGTTTGTTTAGCTGATCCCAATGAGATTCATTCTCTCATTTACATGAGAGTCCAAATCTCACAAGACTCAACCAAACATGGGGAGGTGGCATTTATGAACTCCCCATTTCCAGCTCTCAAACACAGACGGATGCATATCTCTGGGTTGGAGTTCAAACCAAGTTGGGTACAATGCTTTCAAGCTTTTCCTAAATTCAATCCAAACCCAATCATGCTTCAAACCAGAAACTCAAACCCACCCATTTTGGGGCTTCATTTTTTCTTGCCAAACCCAATGATCCGTATGCCCATGAGGGCTCTGCTCATCTGATAGGGGCAACCTGTGAATGTATACAAGTTAATAGTATGTCAGAGTTCTAAACCCAGAGGTTATTCCCCAAGGCCAAAGTTGATTGTAATCTCTCAAGGAGAATTTTGGGCTTCAAGAAAATTAAACTTGGCGAGCAAAGCAGTTTTTAGCGATTGTCCAAAAAAAATTACAAAAGTATCATGTAAGAAAACACATCTATTTTCAAAGAAGAATTTACAAATGCTCAATGAAATTTATAATTTCATTCTAAAAACACATGATAAAGAAGCAATGTTAAAAAAAAAAACGATTACGAAGGAAAGACTTATTTGGGGTCCATTATCCATGCTTCTACTTGTATAAGATTTAGGATTAGGATAGGATCTAGGGGTGCACACTGATTGGACACAGTCCAGATCATAGTTGATCCAAATCTAAATACAAATTTTGAGAAGGATCAGACTTGATCTGGATTTGAACACATACGGGAGGGATAATATGTAGATCTTTAAATCGAGTCCGAGTCTGAGTTCGAGTCCAAGAGTAGTTAGACTCCATAAGTTCGGATCCCATGCAAACGCACATTCATATTCTACTTGAAGGTTAATTTAAGAAAACAATATATTGGTTAGGATCAAAGGTCTGATTAAAATTGGGCCCATTTGTCATCCTATGGCTGGAACAAACTGATCAAATACTGCATCACTGTCTTGTTTAAAATCCCTTCCAGGTTGGTAGTGACACTGGATGGTAAGGAAGGATCAGGCCTATCACTATTCCACCATTCTCAAGTAGGATGAGAAAGAGAGATACGTGGGTTTGGTCAAAGAATGGAATATCTGAACTCAACTAATTAGGTTGAGTGCCGCATGAATCTGCTTTTTGTTGAGAAAACATGCTTTCTCCCAAGTAAAAATCAATGGAAGGAATATATATATCAACAAAAATTAAAGAAACACACAAGATTTACGTGGTTCCCTCAAACTGAGGTACTTCCACGATGACCGATAGGTCAGTTTCTTCCACTATCTGCAAACAAAGTTTACAAAATGGCCAAAAGGAACACTCGTTAGCCGAACTGCCCCTCCCTAAATAGAGAACGAGATTCACATTTAATGTGAAAGTTGAAGCGTCATCTCACAAATCGCTATTCAGCTGAAGCGCCAACCATAAATCGCTATTCAGCTAAAACGCCAACCACAAATCGTTATTCAGCTGAAGTGCCATCTCACAAATCGCTATTCAACTGAAGCGCCATAAATCGACCTTGAGACAATCAAAGGTCGTGATTGGAAATCCCACCACAATAATAAATATGCGCGGTTCCAATGAACATGCCAATAAATATCAGTTAACAAAAGGTTCTTATTCAGTAAATAGATGGGTCCCAGAAAGGAGGAAAACCCAACAATTCTCTCCCTTTCAACTTATGTGGAGACTTCAACCATTTCTGCCAAGAGTCGACACTTCTCA
Organism: Nuphar pumila; assembly: GCF_984573655.1. Taxonomy (NCBI): domain Eukaryota; kingdom Viridiplantae; phylum Streptophyta; class Magnoliopsida; order Nymphaeales; family Nymphaeaceae; genus Nuphar; species Nuphar pumila. Next base: position 33,581,156 of record NC_143255.1, read on the forward strand.
TATTTGTTCTTAGGCAATGCCTTAGTCAACATATCTGAAGTATTATCATCAGTGTGGACTTTCTCAAGATGTAACAATTTATCATTCAAGACATCACAAATCCAATAGTATCTAACATCAATATGTTTCTATCTTGAATGAAATGAGAAATTCTTGCTCAAGTGGATCACACTCTGACTATCACAATGAAGAACATACATTTCTTGTTTTAATCCCAACTCTTGTAAGAATTTATTCATCCATAGTAATTCCTTGTTTGCTTCTGTGATGGCAATGAACTCAACTTCTGTAGTGAAGAGAGCTATACATTTTTGCAATCTCGATTGTCATATAATTGTTTTCCCTGCAAAAGTAATCAAATACCCAAAAGTAGATTTTCTACTATCGACATCACTAGTCATATCAGAATCTATGAACCCATCAAGAATAGGCTCCAAAACACAAACTCATCTTTGAAGTGCCCTGAAGATATCTCAGAATCTATTTCACTGCTGCCCAGTGCTCTTTCCCCGGATTTGACAAAAATCGACTAACAACCCCAACTGCATGAGCAATATATCCGGTAGAATACAAACCATGGCATACATCAAAGAACCAACTGCTGAAGCATAGAAAATTTTTTGTATCTCATTTTCTTCTTTATCACTTGTAGGACATTGACTTGAGCTAAGTTTGAAATGGCCTGCAAGTAGACAATTAACAAGCTTTACTTTGTCCATATTAAACCTCTCAAGAACCCTTTTAATATAATTCTCTTGTGATAACCAGATCAGCCTATGTGATCTGTCACGTACAATTCTCATCCCAAGAATTTGTTTTGCTAGACATAAGTCCTTCATGGCAAAGGACTTACTCAGTTCTAACTTCAGCTTGTTGATCGTGCTTATGTCTTGGCCCACAATTAGCATATCATCAACATAAAGCAAAAGAATAGTAAAATTACCATCTGGAAATTTTTTCACAAACACACAATGATCTGTGGTGGTTCTTGAATACCCATGCTCAGTTATGAAAGAATCAAATTTTTTGTACTACTGTCTCGGTGCTTGCTTTAATCCATACAAGCTCTTATTCAGTTTGCAAACCAACTGATCCTTACCCTTGTCAATGAAACCCTCAAGTTGCTCCATATAAATTTCTTCTTCTAAGTTACCATGCAACAATGCAGTCTTCACATCAAGTTGTTCAACTTTTAAATTCATACTTGCATCTATACCAAGTACAGTTCAGATGGAGAACATCTTCACAACTAGTGAGAAGATTTCATCAAAATCAATTCCCTTCTTTTGATCAAAACCTTTCACAACAAGTCATGCCTTGAATCTAGGTTGAGAGTTGTTCCTATCATTTTTTTGCCTGAAGACCCATTTGTTTTTCAAAATCTTCTTCTCTTTAGGTGGTTTTACTAAATCATAGGTGTGATTCTCATGCAATGACTTCATTTCCTCTTTCATCGTCTTAAACTACTCAGTTTTGTTTTCATGCTCCAAAACTTCTTGATAAGTCTCTGACTCTTCTTGATTTGTTATCATCACATACTCATGTGAAGAGTATTTTCTAGATGGTTGTTTCTCTCTAGTAGATCTCTTTAACGGTGGCTGTAGAGATGGCTCTTGAGGTAACTGCTCCCCCTCAATCTCTGGCTCAATATTTCCTTCCTCTACATTATCATGAGATGCTTGAATCTCCTCAATGATATCATGAACAACAGGTGAATCAAGAGGATCTAAGTCAACAAGATCTATAGTGTTAGACTCAGTTGTCTCAAGCTTGTCAATGTCTTCAATGGTCTGATCTTCCAAGAAAACAACATCTCGGCTTCTGACAATCCTTTTATCAATTGGATCATACAACCTTTAGCCAAATTCTTTATGCCCATAACCAAGAAATATACATTGCTTTGCTTTATGATCAAGCTTGGATCTCTCATCCTTTAGAATATGAACAAAAGCTCTGCAACTGAATACTCTCAAGTGATCATAGGAGACTTCCTTCCCTGTCCAAACTTTCTCTGGAACATCGTCATTCAACGAAATAGAATGGGACAAATTAATAAGATCAATTGTTGTCCTCATTGCCTCACCCTAAAAGGATCTTGGCAATTTGGAATGTGACAACAAATATCTGACTCTCTCAAGAATGGTGTGACTCATTCTCTCTGCAACCTCATTTTATTGAGGTATTTTTTTTACTATCTTTTCATGCCTGATACCATGATTGGTGCAATACTGATCCAATGGCCCAATGTATTCATCACCATTATTTGAGCGAACATATTTCAATTGTTTTCCAATTTATCTTTCAACCATGACTTGAAAATGCTTAAATACACCTAAAACTTGATCTTTAGTTTTCAGTGTATAAGCCAAAACTTTTCTAGAATGATCATTAATAAATGTAACAAAATATAGTGCACCACCAAGTGTCTTAACCTTTAAAGGGCCACATACATCAGAATGTATCAAATCTAGAACATGAGATTTTCTAGATGCAATATTTCTACGAATGATACTCTATTTTGTTTACCATGAAAGCAATGAATACATGTTTTCAAAGATATACATTTTATTACCGCTAGAAGCTCTTTCTTGAATAAAACTTGCAATCATTTTTCACTCATATGCCCAAGCCTTCTATGTCATAGATCGATGGATGAGTCATTCTTCACGGCATTCACAACACCCTTGCAAATCTTTGCTTGCATAGTGTAAAGAGAACAAGTCTTCTTTCCTTTTGCTAATATCAGAGAACCTTTGGATAGCTTTCACCTTCCATCACTAAAATTATTGTTGTAGCCTTCATCATCCAACTTTTCAGCAGAGAATAAATTTAGTCGAATATCTGGTACATGCCTCTCATCGTTAAACAACAATTTACAGCCAATATTTGTTTCCAAGCAAATGTCACCTATACCGATAATTTTTGACACATCTTCATTTTTCATTCAAACATTATCGAAATCACCTTGCGAGTAAGAAGTAAAGAAATCAACCCGTGAGGTAACATGAAATGAAGCTCCAGAATCAATTACTCAATCTGTCTCTTCTTCAATCAAATTAATGCTAGTATCATCATAGATAATCATGAGTTCACCATCTGTGACTGCAACTGTATCATTTTGCTTTTCCTCTGAATTTTTCTCTTTATTCTGCTCTTTGAACTTGAGTTTTTTGCACTCCCATTTCATGTGCCTTTTCTTGTGACAATAACAACACTTGACGTCTTTCTTTGAACTCAAGCTTGAACGACCTCTCGATTTGTCAGAATTATGCGAAGCCCTACTCTTACTCCTACCTCTCCTCTGATTTTTCATCACAAGAGCTTCAGAGTGAAAAGGACCTGATGATTTTCTTCTTGTCTCTTCATTCAATAGACTGCTGGTAACTTGGCTCATTGTTACTATTCTATCAGGTGCAGAGTTACTAACTGTGACCACCAAGGTTTCTCAACTTTCAGGAAGTGAACTAAGAAGTAACAAAGCTTGCAACTCATCATCAAAAGTCATTTTCATGGTGGCTAACTGATTCACAATGCTCTTAATCTCATTCAAATGCTCTGCAATAGAAGTGCCCTCTTTATATTTGAGATTCACAAGCTTTCGAAATAGAAAAGCTTTGTTTACTGTCGTCTTTCTATCATAAAGACTCTTCAATTTGGTCCAAAGACCATGTATTGAATTTTTAATAGAGACATGATGAAAAATACTATCATCAATCCATTGTCGAATGAAATTGACAGCTTTTTGGTCTAGCTTTTTCCATTCATCATCTTTCATTTCTTCTGGTTTGCCACTATCACCCTCTATGGGTCCATCCAAATCTTTACAAACCAAAAGATCTTTCATTTTTGTTTTCCAAGTCATCCAATTTGTGTCATTCAAACAAATCATATGCCCAACGTTGCTTTTCATAATTTTTACACACAAAATATAACGGATTAGAACTGGATTAACCTTGCTCTGATACCAGATATTAAGAAAACAGGCTTTTCTCCTAAGTGAAAATCAATGGAAGCAATATATATATATATATATATATATATATATATATATATATATCAATAGAAATTAAAGAAACACACAAGATTTATGTGGTTCCCTCAAACTGAGGTACGTCTATGACGACCGATAGGTCAGTTTCTTCCATTATCTGCAAATAGAGTTTACAAAATGGCCAAAAGACATAGGCCTTATAAACACACAAAGGTGTAGAAAACTAACAAGAGGAAAGACCTCACCGAAAAGAAACAAAAATTCTGAAGAACCAACCACACGAAGTAACCCCAAAAAGAAATGAAAACCTCACTCGCTAGCCGAACTGCCCCTCCCTAAATAGAGAACGAGATTCACATTTAATGTGAAAGTTGAAGCGCCATCTCACAAATAGCTATTCAGCTGAAGCGCCAAGTACAAATCGCTATTCAGTTGAAGCGTCATCTCACAAATCGCTATTCAGCAGAAGCGTCATAAATCGACCTTGAGACAATCAAAGGTCGTGCTTGGGAATCCCACTGCAATAATGAATATGCGTGATTCCAATGAGCATGCCAATAAATGTCATTTAACAAAAGGTTCTTATTCAGTAAATAGATGGGTCCCACAAAGGAGGGAAACCCAACACTTTTTGAGCTCAATATGCTCTTAAGCCTCATGGAGCCACTTCATTGAGTTTATCTTGGCACACTTCTAAGCAACATAAGCTACTGCCATCACCCACAATCACCTCAAATATAGGTTCTTTTTTTATTCTACACCCAGTTTTTTGAGTCACGTCATTTTATGTGAAGTTGTGAGTTGAACCGGTATCTATCAATACACCAACTTAGTATTCCCCTCAATTGACCCTCTAACCTCATTGAGGATACTGCCAAATCCAAACTTAACCCAAATATTGAAAAGTGTCTGAATTCATATGTCAAGTAGACCTTGAATAACTTCAATCCAGATGCGAAATTAAGTGATAATATTGGATGTCCTAAAAAAGGTTCAAGAACAAGGGTTTTACATGTAAAAAGTACAATCAGATTTAATCTGAAGTTGAATATAGATCCGATAGATAGTATCTCAACATTGAAATCCAAATCTGCAAAGCGTGATCATGCAAATCCAAATCTATCTGGTTATTAATTCAGATCCTGTTTAAAGATCCATATACTAGAATGATGCCATTGGGCACAGATCCTACCTGTCCATCCAAGTACAATCCATTTGCACCCCAACCTGTGCTGGTGCCCTGGTCTGGGTCTAGCTTGATGCAGAGTCGAGGGTTAACGCTTAGATTAAAAGGTGCAAGCGTTGCCATCAAAGTGTTTGGGTCTGGGTGAATCCAGCTGAATCCCAAACCCGATCTGATCATGAGGCGAGAGTACCAGTCCCAATCAGACTTGACTTAGGCAGAACCAGGTCTGGATCTTGGCCAAAGTAGTTAAAACCAGATGAGGTTAATGGGATCAACACCCTTTTCTTTAACAGTTTGTGCGTAGTTTGTTCTGAATTATAGTTCAATGTTGAATGGGCTTGAGTCCAGTTCTGAATTATAGATCAAGCCTTTAGTTCTGAATTATATCATTTCTCAAGCTTGAATAAACTTCTCAACCAAGGCTAGAGTTCCGTATGCATTTTGCAACATTCCCGTAGATTTGAACCAAAAAACATGAGAAATTGACAGACACCAATGGCAATGAAACAACAAAAGCTTCCATTTCCCATAGAAAATTACAAAAACTTTCAAAGAAAATGGCTAATTATTCAATCACGGAGGAGGGAAAAGAAAAATAAAGGCAAAAATACAAGCTTCTTATAAACGCAACGCTCTAAACGTATGCATAGCCTCACACCACTGCCTCAAACTCATACGCAGGTTCTCAGCCAGAAAGGGGCACAGTCTTGGCCTGAAAATGGAAAAATAATCATCACCAAACAAAGTAATCTGAATAGCAGAATTCTACTCTATGTTGATCTGGAACACCTAACAGACTTCATCAAGCCACAAGTAATATGCTGGCCATGCTGAAAGACAGTCCGGAACTCCAAGCTACCAGGCTCAATTACAGAAGCCAAGCTAACCAAAGAACTGCTTGTCTGATCAACTTAGCAGGTTTGGCAATCTTCCTAACACAAAAACTTCAAATTTGAACCAAAGGTTCTAATGAAAACTTACAAGGTCACGGTACTTGAGGATGTAGAACATCTCAATGTAACGGCGAGTCTCACGCCTCTCCAGTTTGGAGACATATTTCCAGAATCCGTAGACACCAGCAAGGGTCATCAACCTCTCCGAGTAGATCTTCCATGTGTAGCTGTGGAACAAGAAGCAGAGAATTTTTTTTTAGAAAATCATCCACCAAGCCCAAAGGTTCCCCACCAAAAGAACAAAAAGGAAGTCTGATAGTTGTGAAACAAACAGTAAAGATATGCATGAGTAATGCTTACCATTCATAGATACGCTGCAACCCTCCTTGAGAAATTGCATCCCAGTGTGTAGGATCAGTCTTACATCCTTCAAAGAAATCTGCCAAAAGTTCAGCAGACTTGTCTCCTTGGTAAGGATCAATGTGGAACCCAGATGTGCCGTGCACTATGATCTCAGCCGGCCCTCCGTTGCAAGTGGCAAATGTTGGCAGACCACACGTCATGGCTTCCACAACCGTGAGCCCAAAGGCTTCATAGAATGCAGGCTGAAAGCACAAGAAACAAATCCATGAGATTCTTTCCCAGAGTCTGTTTATGGTAAAGTGCCATATCACATGTTCAAGTTCTAAACCACCAATATTTATCATGTCTAATACAAAGCTATCCCCCATAAATGAAGACGGATCTTTGAATAGTCAGGATTTGAAGTAAGATTCCCACATCGTAAAATCTTATCTAGCATTTCAAACCTGAAAGCCCCAAGAATATAACTGAGAAATCTTGCACTTGTGATAACTAGCCTAAGATGAACATCTATTAGGCCAAACAGCATAGACCTTGTGACCTGAAGTGACTTTGTAATGTGGCCCAGAGCATAAACCCCCCATCACCCCCTACAAATACTGACTCCGGAACAGTGCCACATTCCCTTCATGTATGGGAGGTCACAAGGCCCAACTACAATGTCATTCTAGAAGTTCACATTAAAGATCAACTTAGCCCCCAATGCAAGTTGTTAGGTCTCTATGCTTCATAGAATCTTCATTCATACCAAAAACCTACCACCTTCAAAGTCTTCGTGTAAAATACCCTTTGTTTTCTAAAGAAGAAAAATTAGGAAAATCTTTAAACTTCTGGGAACTTACAAAGCTAAGAATTACTTGCTTAAACTAACAAAACCTATCATGTTAAGAATTTGGCAGAGGAGGCAAGGCAATTACCTGAATGAAAGCACCACGTGTGTCGGCAATGTACCGGTAAAGCTCACCGTTGCGGACCCGGTTCTTTTGTGCAACAATCCATCGGAACTGGCCATTTAGGTTGTACTGTTCGATAAGAGCATGCATTTTCTCAATTTCATCAATTTCCTCCCTGTCACTGGATTTCTTGACATCATGGTAACCTGCAACTACAACAAGGTTCACCAATTCACGCAGCCTCTTGTTCTTTCCAAACCACTCAACCAGACCAGTCATGTTCTTTACACGATCAAGCCTTGCCATAGAGAATATAATTGGTTTTGACCGATCATTCAACATGCATCTGCAGAAAAAGCAACCACCACAATTAAAGAGTTGTTTCATATGACCTCCCGTTATTCTGTTGCAACTTCTTGCTTATTATAAGAAAATTTCTTCACTTTCCATATAAATAAAATAGAAAGAGACATTTCAAATGACATTGCTCATGCCAATGATACCATGGAACTGAATGAAATTGAGAAATAGATGGAATATATTGAAATAGAGCCCTTTCAGGCTCCCTATGAAATGAGGCATGGAACAGAGCCAGTAGGGAATTTAACACACCGAAGTTGGCAATGAAGGTCACAAGTTTAATAGGTTGTACGGGAAAAGAACATGGCGACCATATTATAAGAAAATTTCTTCACTTTCCATATAAATAAAATAGAAAGAGACATTGGAAATGATATTGCTCATGCCAATGATACCATGGACCTGAATGAAATTGAGAAATGGGTGGAATATCTTGAAATAGAGCCCTTTGAGGCTTCCTATGAAATGAGGCATGGAACAAAGCCACTAGGGAATTTAACACACCGAAGTTGGCAATGAAAGTCACAAGTTTGATCAGGTTGTATGGGAAAAGAACATGGCGACCAAATTAGCAAACTCTTCATCGTTTAAGCATAAGCTTGGCAATTTGCCACATTAGTCTGACCATGAGGCCAGATAAATTTTATGAGTACCCTTAGCTCGACATGCTCCAAGAAGAGCCACACTAGTTCTGTTTGGGCAATTGATTCTTACACACCAGAGCAACAAAGTACCGCAAGGAAAAAAACAAAAGAATTGTGGACTAACAAAAAAATAGGAAAAATGGGAAGCAGCAAAAGTACTTACATGTGCTCATCATTTTGTTCAGGACTGTACAGAAGCTCTTCAATTGCTGGGTGCAGTGCAGTAAGTCTTTTCTCTTTCTCAGTAAACGGGAAATAGATAGCCATATCCGCACCTGGAGAGACAATGTTGAACTTTGTATCAAAGACATCAACACCGTGGACAACCCGGTAGAGTCCAGGGAGAGTGAAGGCAGTGTGACTTTCATACTGGCCAACGGTGTCCTTGCTGGAAACAAAAAGAAAAACAGAAAGCAAAAAATACTTGTCAAACCAGGATTCTGCTTAAAAGCAAGCGCCACAATACAAAAGAGTCCTACAAAAATAAAGATTTCTCAATATTAAGATGGACATATTTAAAGTACAACTAAGAAAGCAAAACAGCACGAACATAATGAATGACTAGAGTTGTTTTCATATTAAAAATTCTGCCGTAAGCTATTAGCTTGTTTCACTTGAGACAGCATATTATAATCCAAGAAACCATAACAATGTCATCACAAAAAACATTCTACTTTAAGGGCACGATTGTGTGCCAAAGAAAGTTGGGGGATTCCACGGAAACGCACACGAGCAATGGTGCACGGGCCCCACAAAGTCCCATTGAAACATGAGAATCTCCTTCTGCAAGGAAAGATGCTCGTTTTTCAATGGGAGCCCCCTCTTTTCAGGGGGGGGTTGGTCTTCGTTTCAGTGGAGAGAGGCTCCCAGCATTATTGTGCATGGAGCCCCTTTCTTTGGCACACAAAGGTGCCCTAAAGAAGAAACATAAATCAAGCATTATCTTTTTCATAATTTTTTTGTGCATGGCAAAACCTACAAAATGCCAAATGATGATAGAATAAAGTACTGTAAGATAAACTTGCACACTCTCAGCTTCAAAATACAATAGCACAAGAGTCACCTTCCAGCAATCTCCTGGTATGTACTGGTAATAATAAAATCTGCATGGTTCATGGCAATAAGATCAGCTGTGAACTGACACGAGAAATGGTACTTCTCATCAAAATTCTTCCAATAAATATCAGAATCTGGATATTTCGTTTTCTCAAGAGCATGAGCAATGGTGCACTGCATATGACCAAAAAAAGAAGAGGAAAACATATAAAGCTTAGAGAGCGATCCAAAAGGTAAAACAACAAAGGCCATCCACAAAGCGGTGATACCAACCTGAGTAACCCCTAGCTTATGTGCCAATAGAGTGGCAACAAGATTTCCATCACTGTAGTTTCCAATGATCAAATCCGGTGTGCCCTGCAACTCTGCAGTAATTTCACTGGCAGCATCCTGAACACAGTAGCAAAAGAGAGTTGGCAGATGGGATATTACAGGAGAAATGTATCTGATATAAGAAGTGAATTAGAAATCAACATAAGCCTTAAAACAAATAACACCAGAACAAAAGAAAAAGGGAATCATTTTGTCTTTGAAAAATCTCTACCTCTGTAAATGTCTCCAAGTAAGGCCAGACATCAAAACGTGATATCCATTGACGGAGGATACCCTTATCACTTCTGAAAGGAACACGCAAAATGCTGGTGTGTTGGGTTCCGCTGATTTTTTCCAAACGTTGGTTGCAGGTGTTTCCTACGGCATCGGGGATCAACCGAGAGACCTTGGTTCAACAAAGCAACGAAAATCACAAACACATCAAATTGCAGGGCAGTCATAAAGAGGACGAGACCTAATAAAGATTTGATCATTTCATTAAGTAGCTGCAATACATGAGAGAGGGAGAGAGAGACCACAAGAATTCGAGGGGTAATGTCCAGGCCTTGCTGCTTTATTTTGAGAAGCATCTCAGATTCTAATGCACGTACTTGGTCCAAAATGTACACAATCTGCAAGAAAAAACACAGAGAAGATATCAACAAGTGGAACTCTAAACTGTAAATCAGGAGATAAGAATTATTTTCCATGTCTTTAATCCACTTTAATGTTATGTTTATCTCGTTACTGGTCAGTATTGGGTACAGAAATGTAATAAGGAAGAGGATCATCAGTTGTAACAGAAAGTACCTGTCCACCAGTGTCAGGCAGTCCAAGAACATTGGCCTGACCAAAATATCCATGCGGAGAAAGAATAACAACATTAAACACCATTGGAATTTTTCCAAGGAATTTTTCGAGTGTAGAAGGATCGGGTGCCTGCAGAATGTCGAGGAGAAGATGAATCATTTCTTTAACATGCTCAGCATTGTCTCCCCATCCTCTCTCCAAACCCATTTCTTGGAATCTGCATATATGAAAAAACTTGGAAATCATTAATCCTTTCAGTGAAAAGGTTAGTCTATCAACCTCATTCAACAATTAGAAAGACAATATCTAGGACACAAATTTCCTTTTGGTTCAACATCAGCAGACTCCAAATCACAGTTTGGAAATAGAAACTAGACTGGTTGCATGGACAAGTACTGCACTGAGGTAGGTCAAGTGGGATCAACACCAGCTGGGTACAAGGTTCATGAATGATACCGAGTTGCATACTGTTTCTAATTCCAAGCAATTATCAACCATTCACCCACTTGCTACTTGGCGGTACAGCCCAATGCTCAGGTTGAGTTGCTGGATCCTAAAAGCATGAAAACACACACCTCTAAAGGGCATCTGGACTAGTAACTTACTTATGCTCAAACTCTGAATAAGACGTGTCCGCAGGAAGCTTTGACAGGTGTTCCTCTGCCTTAGCAAGAGCAGTTTGCAGACCACGTAGAGTGTGGATTCTGTCATTCAGCATTATTGTCTGCACGCCACATTCAAGAACCAACACCTCATTAGGAATCATATAAAAAAAACATTTTGTTCAATTGCACTTCCATTCAAGAGAAATAACACCAGATTAATATTTTCAGACAGTAGGAATTGTGACAAATTAAGTCTTATGCAAGTCATCCAAGTTGATGACAAGCTGAAACAGCATTTGGGATTTGGCATTCTGACTCATGTCATTCACCCCATGTCAGTTGTACCACATAAGTGTTGACTCAAATCCTGCTGAGTTGATCAGATTAGAAGAGTCCCTTTGCAGGCTATTGTGTTATGTGAAAAAAAGGAATTGTGTAAAGAATCCAAAAGAAGACACAACCTGACAAACACTACTTGACTAAGGGAAAAGAAAAAAAGAAAAGAAAAGATGCAATTAATTCCATAGCTGGAAACTTACATTTCCTTTGTAGTTGTGTGCACGAAGGAAATCAACCAATGGCTGCATGCTATCTCTGTCATGGAACATTCTTGAAGAAAGGTGTCTATTAAGGAATTGCACTCCGTTTCCAATGGATGACGATCGATTTGGACGAGGAAATGAAGCATTGAAGGGCTCAAAGTCCAGCTCAAGCAGGTAACTATCTTGGGAACTGCATCCATAAAAGCGGACACAAACCTCCGTAAGAAAAAAAGTTAAAGTCATTGCTACAAAAAAGAAGAAATCACCCTTTTGAATTTGGTTATCTTCTTACATGTGCATATTCATCAATTCATAGTAGTTTTCCATGGAACTAGCATTTCTATGTCATTTGAAGTTCTATATAGATACATCAGAAAAACAGGGGTTTAATAAATCCATTTAAAACCATTATGTAACATAACCCAATATGAAATTTGGAAGACAAGAGGCTATGTACTCTGGACCCAAGGATACGCTTACAGACAGTGGCAATCCAAAGTAAAAAATAATTACCCTCCATTGACGAGCTCTTCCTTGAACCTCAAATATTCAGGGATACTCAATTGCTCAACAATCAGTTCATGCACATTTACACGGACATATTCCCAGACTCCAGGCCTTGGACGAACAGCTAAGGCAACCCAGGGTGGCAAAACTATTGCTTCCTAGTGAAAATTAATGACAAAATGAGCAAAAGGTACACAAAAGGGAAAGGCAAAGATATATTTAGACTTGAAAGAAGGTTTTATACAATCTTCAATCATCACCTGAGTAGACCTCAAGACTTCGCCAAATAAACCGTCACTAAGCTTTTTCCTATCTTCCTCTGCAATTACCCTTTCAAACTCTGCCCACAATTGATGGGGTTGCAGGATCCCCTTCCCTTGATCAACATACCTGAAAGGAACAAATGTAAATCATTAATTGAACTAGATTGGAATAGCCAATTCAACTAACTGCAACTGTAGAAGTTGAACAGCAAAAACACATGGGGCGCTTGAATGGCTCAGACCTCAGATTGGAAGATCTGAGCTGGCACAGTGCATGCAGATGTGATGAAGCCCCACACCTATGTCACATGGGTGCGGGTGCTGGGGTGCGGCACTTTCAAAAAACTTGGGTGCGAGGGTGCGGCAAAAATATAAAAAATTATATATATATATATATATATATATATATATATATATATATATATATATAGTCCAAAAGTTGGACATAAATGACCCTGGGTGCATTGACCACACCCAAGGTCAGGTTGACCGCACCGGGGGTGCCGCACACGCACGCGCACCCACATCGCATCGCATCAACGCGGATGCGGCACCTAGTTGGCCGAGTCCCTGTGACATAGCCCCACACCAAGATCTGAGAGCATTCAAACTGGAAGAGAGATCCGCTGATCTCTCCTCTGAAGGGGGAGGGTCGGATGAGAAATCAGCAGATCTCTCATCTGCTGATCTCCAAGATATTCAAATGCCCAAACTAGGAAGGAACTGCCATATTCAAACACACAAAAAAGGAACTGCCATGATTCTACCATGAAATATCCTTGAAAGTTTCTTCTCTTAGTAATACAATCACCAGGCTAAACAAGGCCAAGGTATCCATCAAATGTCAGTGACCGTCTAATATATTAACACTAAACCTAAAGCTGTTTTTAAGCAGCCTCCGGTAACAAAATATTTACAGATCAAAACCTAAAGCTGTTTGACTAAGGCAGCCTGCAGTGAAAAAATGAATCCATCAGCTATTGAGGGATAAAAGCAAGATCTTTGGCAAAATTATTCAGTAAATTTTTCTAAAGTAGACTTTAATCATGCAAACAAGAATTGATAATAAGCAATCAACTCAGACAATCTAAAAGATCAATTTTTTACTCCCACTTTATTATAGATAGTTGGATGTATCAAAGTACAGAAAGTAATCCACCGACATGATCAAGCAAATATCACAACGTAAAACATTATTGTTATCACAAGCACAATTGCCTGCAACATGATCTTTCTCATTCAGGCTTCACTTCTACTACGAAACAGAAAGTTCCTTACAACCAAATCCTACAGAAATTAAATGATCAAGACAAGAAGAACATGTTCTTACCACCCATGAAAGGACCAGATCAAATAATTTACCCGTTCCAAAGCCAAAAAATAAGATGGCCAAAATGCACAGCCATGGTATGGCACTTACAAAATTTTAAAAATAAGGTGATCATGCCGTTATCCTAACACAAAAAGATCCATGTATAGATCTGAAACATTGCTTGCAAGCCTAGGCAAGTTGATCATGCCGTTATCCTAACACAAAAAGATCCATGTATAGATCTGAAACATTGCTTGCAAGCCTAGGCAAGTTACCACTCAAGCCTGAGATCTGATAATACAATGTTCACATCATACTCCTGTATTGATTTCCAAAGAAGTGATGCACAAAACTATTACCAGCTCCCAAGTCAAGCAAAACAGTTCAGGAAGCTGTCTATAATAATAACAGAAATCAGAGAAAGTATGTGCAGAAAATGAAAACTAACCTGGACAAAAGGCACACCAATTCATTGCGATGAGCAGAAAGAGTGTCCTCAACACGCTCCCGCATGCTGAGAACACGAGTCAATGATCGGGTCGCCATGGCTGAGCGCCTTTTCAAAACCAAAGATCTTCAAAACAAAAAAGAGAGAAGGTTAAGATCTTGCAACATGAGAGCAATTCAACCAGGTTCAACCTAAAGACAAGAAATGAAGTCTTAACAGGAATGCAACAGAGAGAACGTTCAAACTGCAAAACAAGTTTTCAACTCACAAGCTTTTACAAAAAACAGATCAAGCTCACCACAAGCGTTTGTTTATCAGAAGAAAAAAAAATCAACACTGACCACTTACAAATCCGCAGAGAAGAGGAGAACTTCAATTTATGGTAACGCCTAGTAGGGATATTTGCTTCACTTTTTATTTTGAAGGAAAAAAATATCTTATTACATAGAAAAGGTGGTAACTAAAAAATATCTTATTGCTTCACTTTAACTGATTCCTCACTACAAATGGTGATCTGCGAAAGTTTCTTAAGCATGCTTTAAACAAATTGGTCAAAGTGAGAACCATTGTTACAGCCCACTGGAACTTAATCTACCACAAAGAAACATTTTTTTTCTTTTTCACAAGAAGCAGAAGAAATTCTTCTTTTTTATGATATTCAACAGAATAACTGATTATCCAACTACAAGATCACAAATTTCAGGGATCTATCGCTGCAGATTTTCAATTCTCCTCCAAAAATAAAAAACACAAACTTCAGTAACTCCAAACACATTCTTTCACAGTTTCACCACCACATGCCCACTTCTCCCCCACTCTCCCACAAACTCCACCGAAAATCCAGATCTTTCAAATTTTCAACTATGTTTTTACCCCCAAAACCACAATTTCGCGAACATTGTAACGGAATTTTAGCGCCTCAGAAAATAACGATTTTTTTCTCACACCGCAACACCATGAGCCCTAAAAAAACCACAACAAAACCTCAAAATTTCCACGTTTGAGCCCAGGCCACTAACTCCACCGACACTCAAGCTAAAAAACCCAACATTTTCCCGCCAAAACCCCACCATAAATTCCCCAATAAAACCTAAAACCGGCTCCTGACTGAGACACTCATATGGCTCGCCCACCAAAGCTCCGATCCAGAATTCCCCGAGACTTCATCTTCCCATCACCACAAAAAAAGAAAAGAAAAATTCGTAGGAAACCCAATTCGTTGGTTCTCTCCCCAGCACCAAAACCCTCCTAAAACCCCAGCAGACACCGGAACTTCACACAAACTCCCCCGAAGGAAAGAACGCAGAAACAAAAACAGGAAACGAAAGGGGAAAAAAGAAGAAGAAACGCAATGAACGCACCAAACGCAAATAACGAAATGCAGAGGGAGCCAACGAAACGAAGGCGATGGAGGAGAAGAGGGAGAGAGCTCCCCTTAAATAAGCGGTTTTCCCTTCCTACTGCAGCAAACAGACTCTCTGCCGGTTTTCTCCTACCCGCTTCCGGTTTCCCGGTATGCGGTTTTCTCGAACACCGCCTTTCCGCCATTACCATTTTGGCCCACCTCACTCAGTTCGTCTCTCCTTTCCCAAAAATAGGAAATCATCCCCTGACAAGCTTTTGAGTTTGGAAAAAAAGTTCTCATTTTTTCTGCTGCCACGTTTTCATAATTTTTAATACTAAAAATTTCCTCCACCGTCTTACTTACACGAACATACGTCATCCAGGAGATTGTGTGACGGTACTTGTTTTCTGGGTTACATTTGTTGTCACTACAAGACCAGCCTTCTTTTTGATGCACCGCTTCTTCTTTTTTTGACTTTTTTGAAATTATAAAATTTCAAAAAACCTTTTATGAGCCTGATTATGCCCTGGATGTAAACCCTTAAATGTCTGACTAATATTTTTGTGGGAATGGTCCATATGGGTTGGAGGTCCGAGCGAGCTAAAGTATTGGGTCTAGGGATGTAAACGGTTCGGATTGGGATCGAATGTCAAAATTATTGTATTCAATTAGTCGGATCGGATGTTGGTTAAACGGATTTGAATTTGGATGGTGTAAATCTCATACCAGATTTGCTTTTTTACATGTAAATGGATAAGATATGTCGGATATTTTTTGGATTCGGTCACAAAAAATCAAAACCATCTCTGCATCCGATTGTAATCCGGCATGGTTTTGGCTTACCAAATGGGTACTCTTCTCAGTTCGACTTAAGAATGGGCATTGGGCCGGCCCAGGCCCATTTAGAGCTCTGCTCATCCGGTTTTAAGTGTGGCCCAGTCCGGAGATAGCTCAGCCCATTTATTAATGTGCATGGTTTGGCCCGGTTCTTAATGGGATCGAGTTTGAAGAGCAGCCCATGATCCAACTCATTAGACTAATGTTCAATGGGTCAGTCCAGCTGGACCAAAAATCATGTGTAAGCTTTTTTTTCAATGGCTTATAAATTAATTCCTATAATACCAAAAAAAAATGAATTAAATGAAAGATTAATGCATTCATCTAATTGTCTTTCTATTTCTCATATAATTAATGCAACTAATTCGTTAAGCAGTGATAGTTACCAAATTACTATGCAACCAGGTCCTAAAAAATTAATGAGGTAGCTCAGGCCCAGACCCAAGCCCGGCCCAGTGTGTAAATCTTGATTGATATAAAACATGATCAAGAGTACGTCACGTATTGTTTTCGCTATCGGATCATAGTTATATATCAATTCTTGCTAAGGTAAGACTGGTTGGAATCGAACCTGAACCAAATACCAGCAACTCAAAGTTGGATATAGGTTTAAAAGCCGTTTGGATCCATGTCAAGTTTAATCCATTCCCTCGGCCATGTCAAGGATCCATTTGCCCCATTTCTCATGTGCAAGCTGACATGAGACTTGAATTGACAATTGGAGCCCATTTTACTCACTTTTCATGTGATTCCAAATCACCTTTCCCACCTTGAAATTGGATCATATGATTCTAAATACATGGGACCAGGCCAAAAATGAACGGTTAGAAGTCTTAAGAGGCCACTTTCTTGAGTAAAAAAATGAACGGTTAGAAGTAACCCTTGGCATGTCACTCCCCAAAATTCCAGAGTACAGGACTGCACTGATCAATGTTGTTAAAATCGGTTCACTAGGTGAATCAGTTTTAAAAAAAAAATGAAAAAATCGATTTTATCTCGAATCAGCCCCCTCTTACAATCAGATGACACGTGTTATTAAAAATAAAAAAAATTTAAAGAAAATATTTTAACCCCCTTAAAATTATTAAAAAATGGATTTGAGTTGACCTTGAGTAGGCCCCTTTTGGATCATCTTTGGATCGATTCCATTTTAATCAGCCTATTCAGACAGATATTGACACTGATGATAGCCTTTTATGTCCTACATGTATCAAACACATGAATTTTGAGAACTTTAAAATTTGAAATTTATTGATTTTGTTTTAGATTTATAACTTGAAGAAACCACACTCAGCACGAAGACCTGGTCGCTCATAGTGACAAATATAGCGAGATTTATGAACATTTTTCGATAATATCGCGAGAAATTGCCTGAAAGTTTAAAACGGTAATTTCTTGCAAGATTTTCAAAATCTCAATAGATTTATGAAAAAACATAAAATACCATTATTTAAATGCGATATTTATGTTTTAAACCACTATTTATCACACAAAAAATGTGTAATTTTTATTTTTAAATAATTTTTATTAATATTTTCTTATAAAAAATAAAATTTATATTTATTTATTGCCAAAATTTTGCCGAAAAAATACAAGATTTATAAAAAAAAAAATCAATTTCTCGCGAGTTTTTGAGAAACAAGAAATTGCCGTTTAAAACGTTTGTCAATATGGTCTCATCTATCACATAACCACAAATGTTAGTCTTGGCTCCCTAGTGGGCAAAGGGGATGGTTGAACTGTTTTAATTGCTTTAGTAAAAGTAAATTAACCACCGTGGCCATCGGTAAAACATATCACTTCAGCTTGATATCAGACTGTCAGTATCAGAATTGGACCTGTATGCGTTTGGCCAATGATTCAGGTGAATCGGCCCCGATACTGATTCTCAAGCGAACCGTCCGTTCTGAATCGGTTACTTGTCAATCGGAACGTGACGCGTGTTAAAGCTATTAGAATAATATTAAAAATTAAATTTTAAGTTATTTTTTACATTTATTAAAAAAATAGCCGATTATGGTCAGTATCGTACGGTCAAGTAAATCAATTAATTTGTTGAGTCAGGGACATTTTTGTTTGAAGAATTGGACCTGGATTAGACCATATCCAAGCTGGATCCAAGTTAGATAAACCTCAACCAATCAGGGTTAAGCCAGCTTCATTTTTTTCTCTCTCTTTTTCTTGGATCAAACACATTCCAAAACTGAGCCCATCTGTCCATGTGGCTGCTCAAGTGGGCCTATCAGGTTTGGGTAGGATCCATTTGAAGGTCCATAATTTCTAGTTGGTAGTGTAGGCCCACTACCAAGGATCTCTCACCTACCACAAAGGGACCCCTTTAGTAAGGACAGTGAACATGAGTTGATTGAGTAGATGATAAAGAACAAGTGGTTGCTGCCAGTCCAAGAAAATGATGGGAAATTATATTCCTTCTTTTTCACTGTTCCTTCACTTTCACACTTTCTTGTGGATTAGGTGAAGTTGGCATCATGCCAAAAACCATCAAATATAAGGTTAGATATAATTAATAGTGTGATTCAAGGACTTTAAATGATAGATTATGTCTAATTACTGAAAAATAGGAAGGTAAGCATAACAGTAAGCCAGTGAGATACTAGATCTAAGAATTTTAGGCATGAGTTGGTGATAGTTCAGTAATGCTAATTTTGGGCTTCCATATGATTGTGCAGCTGCATTATTGGATCATAATTTACAATTTCACATCTAATTTCTTTGATTGACACATAAGATCTTTAGGTGGTTATAGACTAAAAATTTCAAGTCTAAATGATTTATTCATATAGATTTATCAACCAGTATGGGATTATAATCCTATAAGAATATTCTCCTCGATCACTATGCTCCAATGCTTCAGTTAAACTACCAAACATTATTTTTCAACCAACGTTCAACAAAGTCTAAAATGCAACCATGTTGGTGCTTTCATTTTTCAAGACCAATCAAAAAGCCTAATTCATAGGATGTGGCTAGAGTTTTCACCCTCACCTAACACCATCTATTCTTTGACAAACGACAGTTGGACCCAGAAAAACATAGCCTTGATCCGCCCTTAACCGATCCGTTCGATCCAAATTCAGCATGATGTTAAGTGGCCTGGATTCGAAGCATGACACGCAAAGATGGCTGACGGAATTCGGCTAGACTCGGCTCGGCCTGTGAGCAGCACTGCTCACAGAGACATCCACATAGTGAAAGTGCAATGCAGCAAAGAGGGAGCCAGTGCAGGTGCAGCAGCAGTTGCTCAACCTGCCAGCACATTGATAGCAACACTCACCATAAGTTGTCAACAAGCAATGAAACAAGACCTAACCTTCCAGCAGGATCAAATTGATCTGTCATTTTTTGGGGTGGGGAATTAATTGGCTTAGTTACTTATGATGCTTATTGAGCGGGGGAGGGGATGTTGGTTTTGGGGTTAGGATTCCAATTGTTTGGGTTTGGATCCAAATTCTAGGCTCATGTTCGGGAAAGCAAGTCACATCCGATCAATAACCCGAATCGGATTATGCTTTAGTATTTTCATCTTAATCTGAATTCGACAATGACTACAACCTACACAGATGATCAGATCCAGATGGGTCACCATATCCGACTTCCAATCCAATTGAGCTGTCGCCAGTTATATCCGATCCGTGTCCGACACATTTCTATGTATTAGTATAGTAACCTGGGGATAGTCATTTTCGTCCAAGTGAGTGGAGAGGTGTCCATATTGGTAATTTTATGGTAGGAAGGTGCACGTGGGGGCAGCAGATATAAGTCTGAAACTCTGAGCCTTATCCAATGGAAGGCAAGCGGTTTCGGATCCTGCTTCCCACATCGTCACCAAATTTGACCGTTGACCGATCGGTGGACGGGGGTTCGACCCCAGAATTGGATTCTGGAGGGCCATGGGGCCCACAGAAAAAAAGGGAGCCCGTCCGACTGCATCTTTCTGATTGATGCTTAAACACGTGGGGGCCATGTACGGAGTGGAGGGCAACTAAACATTTCGGGTCGGATAAACAAGTATTAGATCCAATTGAACTTTTTTTTTTTTTCAGAAACGCAATACTGGCGTGCCGCTAAATGCTGAAACAAACACGGGACGGTGGATTTGCAAATTACGGGCGTGCCAAAACGCACGCTGGGCGGAAAGCGAACCCGTGAGGGGAGGGGAGTTTTCATGAAAGAGGTGGCACAGCTTCCTCTTCTGTGACATGCGAACAGAACACTCCCTTAATGGATCGGAGTATGAGTTGAAGCCTTGCATGCCCCCAACTATAGTGTTTCCTTCAGGTCCATTTGAAAAAATTATATTTCAGATCCGAGGGACTGATGTGGCATAGGCATACTGATGTCTTTGTCATCTGCTCTAGATCCGTTTGATCCATTTTACTTTGAAGGCATTCTACATGACTTTAATGTTATTGATTTTAGTATACATGTTCTAGAAAATCCTGCTTGGTTCGTTTAGTTTGTAGACTATCACCGAGACTCGGCTCTATATTGCAAGCCCATAACTCATAAGGTGGAACGAAATTGAAAGAAGCGCAAGCATGATCTAGACTTATAGGCAAGTCTTCTCTAACTTGAGAAAAATGATGTAGGAGCGGAGCAGAAGACCCAGGTCCATAAAGGGTCCAGTTTGATCCATTATGGTTATTTGGTTTTCTTGTATTTTATTTAACTTGAATCTTAGTTTAAGATCATATTTTGGATATTTTTGAATTCTGAATCTATTTTAGATAAATAGTAGAATTAGGGTTTTTAGGATTTTTCTATTTTCATTATAAATATTTATTGTAGAGAGACAGACGAGCAGAGAGATGAATGAACTACGAGTGGTTTTTGTGATTTTTTCTTTAATTTTATGTCAATTTTTTATTTTTCATAATTGCACTATGGTGCCTATTCTTCCATATCCTTCTTATCACTGCATCACTTGTGAACACTCATATGACCCACTGTTCCATCTAGTTCTGATACAACATAGTGGGGTTATGAAAATAAGGGTGCTGGACTGAGCTGGGTCATTGGAATTGTGGTGTGGATCCCAAACCATACCCATATAAAACAGATATTTCTATTGGGAAAATCAAGGTCAGATCTAGCAGATTTGGAGACCCCACTTGAACCTCATCTTCAGAATGAGATGGACGACACAGCATCTTGCCCAACCATCTCAAAGAACAGATCTGAGATCCCACTATATGCTCATTCAAGCACCGACAGTACCGCCTTACTCAAAACCTGATTAGAACCAAACTTACTTTTGAGATTGGATCTGGACATTTCTAATTGGATCTGGACATTTCTAATTGGATCAGGATCATGTTCATATGGAGATTTGCACTAAGGGTAGTCATGATTTTTTTATAAGAGCATACTCACAGACTGCCAAGATTTTCAAAATCTCATCTATTTCTAATATATTGTGATATTACTTTTTTTCTCTATAGTTTTAAATTTTTGTGTCTTTGTATATTATGGTTTACTTTTCTTATATTTAAAGCATTAACACACATGTGCATGAAGATCTTGTCAATATTGTTTTAAGAAAAAAAAAAACTTTAAGATCAACCCAATTTCTTCACTTCAGCAAAAAAATCAAGAAAAACAAAAGAAAACAAGATTTATGACAGTGTATGAAGTATTTCACACATTTGGGGCAGTTCCTGTGCAGCCGGACAGTGAAAAAATGAGGTGCAATATGATTGCACAAATATTTGTGCATTAATCACGTGATCACCCTCCATCTTGGGGATAGGTCTGTCAGTTGTGGGGGCCCAAGGCCCGAGGGAGGGTGATCAGGAGATTAATGCACAAATTTTGTGCCATGTGATTGCACCCAATCCGGACTTGGCTGGACCACACTAAGCCATGTACTCCCCAGCGGGTAGAGAGTACCTCAAGAGTAGAGATGGCAGTAGACCCAAGGCAAACGAGGGCCGTCTCGCCCCGTTTGAACTAGGGATGGAAGACATGAAATGAGGATGAAAGCAGGAATGAAGGTTAAAATCAAAACCCGTGCAAAGAGGGTTGGATTTTGATATGGGTACAAGGTGGAGACCTTGTCTGCCCCGCCCCGCGCCTCGGTCCACTGCCATCTCTACTCAAAGAGTTTAAACAATCAGGTGCCGCCAATGTGCGGCCTGAGATTGGGGGTTTTTCCTTGGCCTAGCAAGAGAGAGAGAGAGAGAGATGAAAATCATGAGGCAGGCATCTGGCTATCATTAAGATATGGACCCCTTGAAAATGCGGGTCCACCCAGGTGTAGACCTGATTAGGACTTTTGATTAAAAAAATATGATAAATGATGAACAGGCCCGGCTGGATTCTTTGATATTTGAGGCCACCACCTAGAGCCTCAAATGAAAAAAATATATAATGTTTATATTTCATATGCTGAGGGCGTCCAATAAAACATGGTACATGTATAAAAATATGAAGAAATATGAGCTTCCAATGAAATATGCCTAGGGCCGCCCCCTGATGAATCAACTTTGTTGTCAAAGGCTGGACATTTATCCATAGTGTATGCGACCAATAAGTTCTTGGGGTGATGTTATGTCTCATATCATTGGGGGGGGGGGCAACTCTTGATTAAGCATTAGCTTTTATGAACAAGCACCAAGTTGCTCATTTGGTAGGGGGCGACTCATGAATGTCACCAAGCTGAAGGAATGTCGGGAGTTCGAAGCCTGAGATGCCCATCTCTTACCGCGAGGCTAAAGAAAAGTGTACTTTCAGGTGGCCAAAAGAAATTGAGACTTTTACACCAATGAGCTCGCGAGTGAGTAAAGTGATTTATTTTTATTTTCCATCATCGAGAAAAGGAAAAAGAAGAACAAGATTGGGATGGACCACAATTTTAAATAGGCATGGACTCACTTGGACATTGTTTAATGACTTTGTTTTACAGTTTTTAACTTTCAGTTGGATTTAGTGGAGCAAATTAGGTTGTGCAATTATGTTAATTCGGCTTGAGTGAAAAATCTTATCCACTCAATGCCCTACCCAACGCTTGATGACAGACAGATAACAATATTATTTGTATAGGAAACAATTAAATGCACTTGTTTTCGTCTTCACTTTAAATATTTTGAATTAAGAATCAATTTCACTTGCAAGTTGAGAGCAACCATTTGATGACAAAAACAATAAAAATACTGCTAAATCAGTAAACTAGACTGAAGGTACAAGTTTTTTATAGACTTTGTTATCTTTTATAAACGCTATATATCAATGTGAGATCCATTTTTAATATTAAAAAAAAATCATTGTCGCCGCTGTCGAACCGTTGTGGGCCTCTGGCTCGATGAAGAGGCAAATTAGTGGTCCACCACCACCACCACCACCATCTCTCCCTCTCTCAAGTATCCTAAACACTCAATATATATATATATATATATATATATATATATATATATATATATATATATATATATATATATATATATATTAAACCTATAAATGTGTGTTTATCATTGTTTTATTAATAAAAATTGTGATTTGATTGGAAACAATTTAACCTAAAAAATTGATTTTTTAGCATCAAGTTTTAGTGTAATATGAGCCCTTAGATTACCAACTGGGGCTACGGTTGTTTGGTAGGAGCAGCCAGTGCACGTCTTCTTGTGTTGGGACGTTGAAAGTTCAAATCCCATGGTATCGTTGTATAACTGGCAGGGTCTGCCTAACCCCAGCTTGCCTTTCAAAAAAAAACATGAGCCTTTAGATTACATTATCTTTACTAAGTAAATTGTATACTAAATGTTAAAGCATTTAATTGATTGAAATGACTAAGCTGGCCTCAATATAATGGCATTTAAAAAAATACATAGTTACGTATTTTACATCATGTTTCATAAAAAGCACGTTCACTTCTCAAATTGAAATTACAAAAAATGCTCATTGTTACTTTTGAATTTTGCATTTGGCTTTTTCGTTTTTTCAGTAGAATAAATGACCTAATATATCCCATGTATTTTTATAAGTGATGTCTACTTTTGGATTTATTGTAATTTTAATTAGTTGAACAATTCCCCACTGTTAAATGCAAAGTTTTTTAAAGTTAGATTGATCCTATATATGATGGGAATACATTCGCTACAACCATTGTATCATTGCATGTAAAATGTATTGGAGGAGTATGGAGCCTGTATAACTGTACCAACCATGTATAAATTGTTTTAAAATTTTACCTAATAACAAAGAGGACAAGACGGCTGTCTTGTCTTTTGCAATGTGAGTGTGTGTGTTTTTTCATCATATATAATAGATTTCAATGTGACCAAAATGTAGGTAATTCTTGCCTAACCATGTAAAATCTTTGTTTTTGGTGTGATTGATTTCTTTCTCTTCTTCTCATTCTTGTTTCTTGGATCTATTGATAGCAAGGTCTATCAATAGTGTCTTGAGTTGCTCCCTACCAGCTATAATGCCAGTCATGTCATAATAATGAAGATAAAGAGACAATGGTTGGTCACATGATGGCTCACCTTAAACAGGGTCAGTGGTTACCCAATCGCTTTCATTTTTTTTCTCTCTTGAGCAAAAGTGGTTGCCGCAGCATGCACAAAATGGATCTCATCCTGATCCAAAGTTCAAGTAAAACTTATTAGGATGGAGATCATTGGATATGGATCCGGGTCATCGATATAAGTTGTTTTGCTGCTTTTACAAATTACATGCTCCAATGTTGTCAAAATTGGTCTGAATGGGCCGAGTCCAATAGAATCAGCCCAAAGACAACTAAAAAAGGGGCTGATTCAAGGTTAATTTCATTCATTTTTTTTTTCAATATTTTTAAGGGGGTTATAACATTTTAAAATTTCTAATTAATGACACATGTCATCTGAAAAGAGGCCGATTCAAGATCGATTCGATTTGATTTTTTCATTTTTTTTAAGAAATAGGTGGATTCGGGTTTGGATCTTGCACAAGTATACCAAACTCGGGCCAAAGTCATAAATGATTCAAATTGATCGTCTTACCAAAGCAGTTTAGACATTCTCACTAGGTGGAAATTGATCCAGGTCAGGCTGGAACAGGATTGGATGCACGATGGCTCTGTTGGGCATTGAGCAAAGTGAAAAAGTTGTGGGCCTAGGCCTGGTCCAATTGGCTTAGATTCGTTTTAAAGACCATTTATGCATGCTAGTTCAAGACTAATAAACTATGAAATAAATTTGAAATCAGCAACCTGGCCTAAGCTTTGGAACAAGAATTCCACCATGCCTGGAGCCCAGAGCCTATTGGACTATATGACCCATGTCCAACCTTAGTTCCTGTTAAAGGATTCAGTGGGTCCTACTAGGTTGGCCCAAGAACAGTGATAAACCTAGGGTGGTTGGCTTAGGGGAACTAACGAACAGCATTTGCTTTGTAACCATGCAGGAGATGGAAAAATTAAAAAAAAGCTTATGAAATTTTCATTGGAATTTGAATTCATGCTTGATGAGAGCAAGTTATGCCAATGGCTTAGTTATTGGAATTTTCATTGGAATTATGTTCATAGTTAAACTAATAATATGACTAAATGTGTAGCCCAAGTTTATGAGATTTTCCCAACAACAGTTGGCAAACAAGGTCCTTGATTAGTTAGCCTAAAACCATATACAAATTTTTATCGCCTTAGGAGATTTTTCTTGGCAAGATTGATGGCACCAACTACGAGGTGTACATGTAAGTACGGCTTCTAAAATCTTTGAAACCACTTGTTAGCATAAAACCACACACATTTCATGCTTCCATAACTTTATAAAAAACTCATGTCTAGAAGAAATGAACTTTACTTTTTCTATGAAATTTAACTCCTTGGATGTAAGATCTTTACTTTTCATGTTAGAAAAATTGCCCCTTATTTTCAGATCCTGATTTTAGTATAAATCTCAAAAAAAAAAATTCTTTTACTTAAGATTATGTTTTCACTATAAACCCACGTTCTCAAAGATGTGAATGAAGCCAAGTGTTGTGTCACCATCTTCAATGCAGTGTTCATCGGTTTGCATTTTGTATGAATGCCACATGGATGGCCACGATGTCGGCATGAGCAAAAACACACATGTTCAGCATGACCTGATCTGCTTCCGGATCGCAGGCCAGACATCTGAGCAAAGCATTGCAGTATAAATGCAAAGCGAGTCACCTGCTGCACTAGCTTTGCACACGATCAAGAGATCAGCTGCATACTGCAATAGAGCGATTTCCTGGCCATGTAGAGCCCCCAACCCGTAAACCCCACTGCAGTCTAGGGATGGCAGTGGTTTGGGGGAAAACGGGGCCTGCTACGCCTCGTCTTGTTTGGACCGGGGATGAAGGACATGAAACAGGGATAGAGGCCGGGATGAAGGTTAAAATCAAAACCCGTGTGGGGATGGACTTACACTTTTCTCTGCCCTGCCCCGTCTCCATCTTCAATCCCCACCTTGCCCCACCCTGCCCCACCCCATCCCCGATCCTTCTTTAGGGATGGCAGTGAATTGGCGAAACAGGGCCCTGCCCCGTCTCCATCTTCAATCTCCACTTTGCCCCGCCCTGCCCCACCCCATCCCCGATCCATCTTTAGGGATGGCAGTGAATTGGCGAAACAGGGCCCTGCCCCGTCTCCATCTTCAATCCCCACCTTGCCCCACCCCATCCCCGATCCTTCTTTAGGGATGGCAGTGAATTGGCGAAACAGGGCCCTGCCCCGCCTCGTCCCATTTGGATCGAGGATGAAGGACATGAAACAAGTACAAAGCTTAAAATCAAAACCCATGCAGGAATGAAGGCGGAGATGGAGGACAGGATTTTGAGACAGGCCGGGGGTGGAGACCTTGGCCCCCAGCCGGGTCCACTGCCATCCCTACTGCAGTCCATCTCTTGAACAGAGAGGCTAACAATATTAAATAACAGCAAGGACATAGCACAACCCTGTCGGACCCCATGGTTGATCTTGAAAAAACGGCCGACCTGATCATCGATTTGAATAGCCGCCGACCCATTTTCAATTAACTCATGAATCCACGAAATCCACCTGTTATCAAATCCCACTGAAGGGTTTGCAAGTGGAAATAATGGGAGACTGAGTCAAATGCTTTTTTGAAGTCCACTTTGAGCATGCAATAAGGAGGCATTGAAGAGAAACTGTGAACAAGCTCTCACCAACACGGGGGTTGTCAGTGCACGTCACCTTGTGGTGGGAAGTCGCAGGTTCAAAAGCCAATGGTACGTTGAATAACTGGTGGGGGTCTGGCTAACCGTGACAAGATCAAGTGCAATATGATTGCACAAATATTTGTTCATTAAGCCCCTGATCACTCTCCATCTTGGGGACAGTCATGTCAGTTGTGGGGCCAAGGCCTGATGGACGGCAATCATATGCTTAATGCACAAATTTTGTGTCATGTGATTGCATCCGATCCAGTAAGAAGAGAGCACTACTTACCAACGTGAGCTATGCTTGTCTGGTAGGAGCAGCTAGTGCAAGTCACCTTGTGTTGGGACATTGCAAGTTCAAATCCCAATGACATTGTTGAGTAACTGGTAGGGTCTGCCTAACCCCAGCTTGGGTTTAAAAAAAGAAGGAAGAGAGCACTACTGTATTTTACGATCCAGCATGATTAATTAGACTCGGGGAACCCGAGAGATGAGGTTGATGAAAGTGATGTTAGGAAAGTTTTAAAATATTAATGATTACTACCAAAAGAGTTTTGAAAAAGTTTAGTCCCATATCTAAGAGAGAAAAGTTTTTTAAGAGGTTTAAATAGAGAATTTGTTATCTATTCTTTACTTTGGTAAGCCTTGATTCTTTAGGTGCACAAGGGCGCTTGAGGCGCAGCGATGCGAGGTGCTTATGAAGTGAAAATATCTGTTTTGCTTTTCGGTTTGAGTTATCTGGTCGTTTGAAAAGCTTTTAGTTGCATGTTTATCGAGTTAATGTTGCATTGTGACTGTTGGGCGATTTTGGAGGCCTTTGATTGACAGTCAAAGGTGGGTGACCATTCAGATACTTTTTCATCCTATTTTCAAACCGTCAGATTTATGGCCATTAATCTCATTTATCGCAAAACGTTTTGGCCTCTCTAAAAGTCTATAAATATCTTCTATTTTCGTCTTTTGAAAACACAAGAATTTTCCGACTCTCTAAAAATCTTCTTCTTTCTTCTTCTCGATTTGGCTTGCAGAGTACAAGTGTGGTAGAGATCATCTGTCCTTGCGAAGCAGTGACTCTTTGGAAGTTCAAGCCTAGTTGTATCCTGAGAACTCAGTCGCATCAAACCCTTTTTCGCATCTTCGGTCTTCCCGGAGTGGGGTGATTGAAGTTCTAAAGATAGCGATCTTAAGAACGTGCCTTTAGGCTTGAGATCTCTTTTCTGAAATCCATTTTCACAAGGTTGGTGTAACAAGTGAGTCATATGGCCAGAATGGTTTCAGGACTTTGATCTGTATGCTTTGAGCATTCTTTTCTTGACATTTCACACTCGAGTCTGTTATCATGAATCTCGAGGGAGGAAAGGGAGGGCCGTGCCATGGATAATTTTAGAAAAATCACATGATGGAACAGTTTGTCACATGTTATTCGATTCTTTAGTCACTTTCTCTTACGCTTCCAAAATAAGTAGATTGGGAGTTACATCCGCTTGTTTCATGCATTAAGGCATTTCTTAGACACTCAGTTTTAGCTTCACACTTTTTTGCTTATTGAGCCCACTTCTTACTGTAGTAACTGTGGCAAAAACTTATTAAGCCAACCATAAGTCTAATTAAAGGTTGCCACAGTAAAGTTTGGTTAAGCAGCACAGATGCTCAAGCTTGGCTCTCATGGGGTCAAGCCAAAGCTTGAATTCCATCTAGCTTGGCTCACAGTCACATACTCTGCTTTTGCAGTTTTAGTCGTCTGATACCTGTGCTTATGACCCTTTTTTCCCCTAAATTCACCATTGGCAACAAGCACAAAGGACAGAGAGATGGTAAGACAATCCTGATAACATGATGTGGCAAGTCCCACGTTCCCTAGTACATTCCTCAGTCCCAAAGAGGTTTTGGCATAGTGGATTGAGGCTTTAATTTTGCTGTTAGACAGGCGATCTAGGTTCAAATCCTACCAGGGTCGGCTCCATGCATAATAATTGAAACAGGCGACTCCTTGGAGACAATGTGTGCACTATGGTTTTACACTGAGCTACAGCAAGCGTAGGTTGGAGGACAGTCCAGAATGGCCAAGTCTCTTACTCTCAGAGTGGTTTCTCCCTCCTCCATGTAAAAAAAAAATAATGTCACATTCCCAAAATAATGCAAAGACAAAGGTACCCTGGGATTTGCATGAGACGGACGCAGTCAAGGTGCTTACTCACAAGGGGTGACCTCAAGTATGAATTACCCAGAGTAAGGATAAGGATCATAAGGCAGTCCATCTTGGAGTTGATAACCAATGTAACAACTCGAAAGCAGAAAAATTGGGAGGCTACCCAATCCCAATACATTCATAAATGAAAACAAGAAAGAAAAAGACTCCAAGTACCAAGGTGAGCCAGAGGACTGCTCCTTTAGCCAACTAGTGTAGAATGCTGGCTAAGAACCCTACAGTAAGCTGAATACCGACCCTCATTTCCTCCACCAAATGGTTTAACTTTAACCTATCAGGTACACCAATAAAAAAAGTATAGAGAGAGAGAGAATTAAATATTAAATATTCAATAAGCTGCTCGAATATCACATTAATTGTTGAAAAGTTACTCATAAAAGCAAGGCCAGGCAGAGGGTAGGGTAGTATATAGTATAGGCCCCAAAGAAAGAAATATAACGTCAGCTCCAATTCAGCAAAAATACAGCCAAATGGAGAGCGTTTTCTCTGCATCGTCCTATAAGTCGAATGATCCACAGGTCCCTCTTTTATTTTGTAACGACAAAAATGTAACTTTCACATAGCAATATAGTAATAAATGTATTTGATTACATCTGACCTCCCCAACGTGCTGCTGTCAGACAGGAAACACTTTAAATGCCTGCGGATGAAACAATAGCCGTTAAGGTCTTCAGCACCACAGTGGCCTAAACAGACAAACAGTAAAAGAAAATGACATAGGTAGCACTGTCATGGGCCGTTCATCTTAAGACGGAGGGACCACATCTAGGAAAACGACTTTGCAGCTTTGTCTTTTTCACTGCAAATGTACGGTGTATAAAGCAGATCTGCCAAGGAGTTGGCCTATCTACAACCACCAAATAGATATTTGTTAGGGATTGGAGAATCTTGTCCATCGATAGGCAGTGAAAACTATGTGTCTATACTCCAGTCTAGAGTGATATCTTGAACAAAAGAATCCAAAAGCCAAGTCCCCATGTGTAATGCTGCCAGTTTTACAAAGCATGCTTAGACTTGGGGATTTGGCAATCTTGTCCAACCAATGTCAGTGAAACAAACTAGGAGCAGTGTCTATCTATGGTGATATCTTATACAAGAGAACCCAAAAGCCAAGTCCCCATTATGCAGTACTGCCAGTTTTACAAGTCAGATACGCTTGGAATTACCAATCAAAGTGAACAACAAAACTTTACTCGTGGCAGCAGATAGCTGCAGAATTGTTTGTCAAACTCACCTAATTGTCAGCATACCATTTTCTTGAACTGATGATAAATAATTATAGCCTTATGTTTGTAAATAGCCATGATAAGCAATCTCCTAAAGGAAATTGGAGTTTTTAATTCAGGCAAAGGCCTTCATGCTATGAGACAGGATAACGGTTGTTTTTTTTACTGAGAGAGAGAGAGAGAGTCGTTATTCCAGTGGGACACATGGGCCACCATATGAGATTGGATCAAGCGTCTGTCAAGGCCAGGACTTTGACAAGCGTAGCCTTGGCATCCAATGCAAAATAAAGCCTGGCCACTGGGAAGAATTCCTCAATAATTCCGGCCTTTGATATCATTTTACTGATATTTTGAGGCCGGTTGTCAGAAAATCAGTCTGACAAACTCTTGATAACTTCCAAGTTTTTTTTTTCACATCTAGAGCTTGATACCAGTACACGATTCCTTTTTCCTTTTTCTTTATCTTCCATAGCTCCTAACAAAGAACTTTAAGAAGTTTAAGGTGTATAAAATAAGAAACACAAAACAAAACAAAATCTTGGCCATGGGTGTCCTCGTTTTTTGCAGCCCACTCTTATCCCTACAACTTTCCGTACGGGCAGGCATACTGCAGCTTGAAAAAAAGTGTCACATGAGATGCTAGATCTGATTCAATGTGAACACAGGGACGGATGGTGGAAATATGTCCTACAAGGAAGGCGGATCACATCGGATATGATGAGAGAGTCAGTGTAATACCCCACCTAGGAACCATCGTCTCTATTACTCATGAGATGATGGTGGCTCTAAGTCATTTCATGGGGTCAGTAGATCTGTAGTTCTCCACAGAAATAAATAAAAAAATAGCAGGACGTGAGAAGCGCCTGAAAGAGATGTCAATCAACATGAGTAACTTTGAGGACTTTTGCAGAGATTTGGGTCGTATATCACAGTCATAGTAGAGATTATGGAATATCTGCGAGATCATGACAGAGTCATCTTGACTTTAATGGTTTAATTCCACTGTTTATATATTTTTCCCCACTAACACATTTTCCGTAGGCATAGTTTAGCAACACCAATGGTCAAAATTACCAAATTAGATGTTGTGCTCCTACATTTCTTTCCAGCAACTAAAGTTGGTTAGTAAAAGTGAATCATATTCTTGTAGAAGAGCATGCCAGAGAAAGACTAGGCAGACAGGTTTTCAATTGTACAGATGAATTCTGAACACTTCTTACAAAGTAAGATGGAATGAACCGTTAGGGGTGGCAAAATCTGACCCGACCTGCCAATCGGCTTCTTAGCCAGGTTAGGGTTTGGCTTAAACGGGTTCGTGTCGTAAATAGGTTGACCCACCTAACCCATTTATTAAACGGGTCGTGTTCGTGTTAGGGGTATGCCAACCCGCCAACCCGTTTGACCTGTTTAATAAATGGGTTAGGCGGGCGGGTCAACCCGTTTACACGAACCCGTCAACCCACCGACCCATTTATATATATATATTAACTTATCTAACCCTAACTCCGACCTGCCAACCCGTTTAATAAACGGGTCGCCGTGTAAGCGTGTTTTGTCGACCCAACCCGTTTATTAAACGGGTTAACCTTGTCGTGTCGGGTTACCCGTTTAATAAATAGGTCATGTTTATGTTTGCCACATCCGACCCGTTTAATAAACGGGTCGTGTTCGTGTTGAGGTATTCTGACCCACCAACCCAACCTGCCAACCCGCCGACCCGACCCAATTGCCACCCCAATAAACCATCAAAGAGTGTCAGATGCACAATTCAAACCTATGTATCTCCATTTTGGCTCATCCTCTTATATACAAACATATTGAAAACTTCAAAAAAGTGGTCACATCCCACTATCTGCAGTCATATTCATGTGATTTAGGTTATAATACATAATGTTAAGATGAATGTATTTTTATATGTATATACCTATATATGTATGTATATATTAATATATAATATATATCTTCATATATATTATATGTAGTATGTATATATATTATATATTTGATCAACTTGGGTGACTATATCTAGCTCTTGAAGGCTAGTCAACGGTTAGAATTCTAGTTATTGGACTAGCTTCCAATGGTTAGAAAGCCTCTTTCTCCTACTTCAATCTCTTCGTCTTCTACTCTTTTTGCTTACATATATATATATATGGGTGAGTAAGTCATTTTGTAGTTGGAGAGAGTGGTGGGTAGTATTAGGCATTTCACGTGTGTTTTGAGAGTTATGTAGTAAAGAATTTATGTAATTTTTTTTATATTTTATTTGTGTTCTTTATTAACGAATATATTTATTCATATTCAATGTGCTTCACATTTGTTGTTATGGTCTTGGTCAAATGCATTATGTTTCAACACTTGGAGTTCTTTTTGAAGTGCATCAGGATCCGTACTATTTCATGACATGGTATTAGAGCTTAACATCTTGATCTTGGTATCTTGTTCATTTTTGTTCTTCTAAAGAAAACTCTTAATTGATGTATGATATGGACTTGATGATCTCACATTCCGGTATGTGTTTTATATTTGGTGAAATATCTATGTTAAAAATCTAAAAATTAGTTTTTTTATTTTATGTTAAAAATTGGGTGTGTTTTTCAAATTAATCAAAATTAAAACTTTCTTTTAAATCTCTTTTAAATATATTATTTTGTGTTGCTCTTATATTATCATGTTGATTCAAAGTATATTTTGAGTATGCTAGTATATTTTTGTTTTATTAAAGCATGTTAAAAATTATGTACTAAGTAAATATGCAATTTTTTAAAGATTTTAAAATTATGATTAATTATTCTTCATATTTTTTGCAGTTTTATAAATGAATAAAATATTTTGATAATTGAGCCTACTTATATATGCCCTTTTGTGGGCTTTGTTGGTGTGTCCTTCGACACATGTTGTGTTTGTCTATTTAAAACTTTGGCGGACACTTTTGTTCTTCATTGAAATCTCTTGATTTATTGCATACTTGTTAATTATAAATTAATTTATTGTACCCTCTTTGGTATGTACTCTTAGTAGTTTTCATGTATCCCTAAAGGTGTTTATAATCATATCTTAGCAAATACTTATATCACGTATCATATTTTTCTTGCATTATTTTATCATCAATGAAATATTATTTTTGTTATTATATTAACCACCTTGGGTGTATTTGGTGTGTGAGCTCATCTTGTGGTTTGTGTATATTCTTTTGGTGCTTTGGTGAAACTCTTTGAGTGTCCACTTTGTTGATTTGGTGAACATATTTAGAAAAACCTTGTTTTCTTTTATGTTAAAACATATTTTTTGAAAAGTCCATGTTGTTGACTCTTTAGTGACTTTATGTGTTTTTGCCTATTGATGATTTATTGACTTGGGTGCTTATGTCCTATTGCAACTCTTAGTGGTTTCTTTTTTTTTATTTTTTATATCATGATTCTTAGAGATTTTATACTTGTCGCAAAATTTTTTGAATGACATGTAAGTTCGTTATTAGAAAAAATTATGTATTAAACATCTATATGAATGATCTTCATGAATCTCTACACGTGTGCCTTCATGGCCTCATAGATTTAGATTAAGTTTATTAAAACTATTATTTTTGCATATTTTTATTATATCTTTGTTCCTAGTGCATGTGTTCCTTTGTTGGCAAATTTATGAAAGGTAATCCAAAAAATTTATCTTCTCTATGTTGATTGCTTAAATTGTGGATGATCTTTGTTGATTATTTGCTTGTTCAAATTTGTGAAAAATGGTCATGAGACATCATGTATTGCATATAATTGCATCAATTGACATATTTTTGTGTATATGATTACACTATATTCATACTAAGATTTTCATCTACCTTTATTAGATTGGATTTAAAATTTATTTTTTTAAATCGGTATTTGATATAAACTCACCTATTTGAAAATTGATTTTAGTGAGTATTTATTATTTTCTTATGGCATTGATTTTATTCATCACAAAATTTTATATGATTCATCATTTCTCTTGATTATTCTTGAACTAGAGATGTTTGATGGAGTGAGTTGTATGCACCTCGTTTTATGTTATTTCAGTTTATCAACTTATGGTTTGACTCAAATGAACGATTGTTTGATCTCTAGATCTATTAGTGTGTTGTATCACTCATTTATTTTTAGCCATTATTATTATTATAAATGCTTATAATTTTGTTTATTTGTGATTATTATCTTTTTTGAAACTATGGTGTTTCAAAAGATTATTAAAATTTATATTCTTATTGGTAATATTAGTGTATTTTTATTACAAGATATTCTTATCTCCAGGGTCTTCTCCTTGTTATACCTCATACCTAAGTATCATTATATGTAGACAAGAGATGTTTGTTCATACCTACGTGTGTGTTTTTAGCCCATATTTATTTTTTTAATTAGTGTCATTATATATAAACAACAGAAGTCTATTCACACACTCATGTGTGTTTTTAGCCCATTGTTGGCATTATGATTATGCTTTTATTCTATTCGATGATACACTTTTTTTTAGTATCATTATATGTAGACAAGAGATGTTTATACTTTTCTCAAGCATATATTCAATAGATTTTTTACTTGCATATGTTGATCTTTGTTGGCTCTTTATATTGTCCCATAGTGGACTTAAAATTATGCACTTTTGTGCTTGTATTATACATTTGTGCCTTTGTATTGTTATGCATACTTCATTACATGCTTTTCTAAGCATTTCATTAGTGAATCCTCTTAAGTGTATGCCTATAGTGGCTATTGTATGCATCTGATTGTTCTTGAGATTTTTTTCACTTTGCATTACTTTTTGGTAAAACTAGCATTTGTGCATTCTTATTGTATTTATGTGGATCCTTATTGAAATCTCTTTTTTGTATTTTCACTTGTTTCTAAGCATGTGCTCTTGAAAGATTGTTTATTATTATCTCTTAAAATTGGTCTATACGTAACCTTTTTAGTTGCATGATTGATATTGCTTCAAAAAATATAATTTATTTTGTGTATTTGACTTCTCTTAATTAAATGATGAAAATCATTTCTTGTATCTTTCGTTGTGTAAAAATATTTTGAAATTTGAAATCTTTTGTGAGTTATTTCTTCAAAGTCATTAATGATTTATAAATCTATCTTTGAAAAAAATTTATGTTCTCTCAAAATTAATGATTTTTTTTAAATGGTAAATTGTCTTATTAACATTTCCTATATTTTGTATTTTTGTGTGTTTGGGTCATCATCTCTTCATAATACACATACGTATGTAGAACTATTTCTTGTTAGATTTTTTTTATTTTGCTCTATTTTTTATGTTTTTCTTAAGAAATGATGATATTGAAGATCCTAAAGATTCCCTGTATATTGGAGTATAGGATTGATGCATCAAGACTCACGCTTATGGTTGGGGCCCTTATTTCGGATGTTCAATTTGCTTTCATATCTAAAAGACGGTTGCATGATTCTTGCATTGTTACTCATTAAGCCTTGTGCTCCATCAATTTGTCGGGTAA
This sequence comes from Nuphar pumila, assembly GCF_984573655.1. Classification (NCBI taxonomy): domain Eukaryota; kingdom Viridiplantae; phylum Streptophyta; class Magnoliopsida; order Nymphaeales; family Nymphaeaceae; genus Nuphar; species Nuphar pumila. The sequence continues at coordinate 33,617,588 of NC_143255.1, forward strand.
GAAATCTTTCATCTTGAAAATTAATTTAAAAAAGGCTTTTGATAATTTGGATTGACACTTTCTTATAAATTGCAAGGTTCATATGGGCTTGGGGGGTAAATGGCTATCATAGATCCAATGATTGCTTAATACCTCATCTATTGCGGTATTCATCAATAGGAAAAAGGATGACCTCTTCAAACCTAAGAGGGGGTTGTGTCAAGGGGACCATCTCTCACCACTAATATTTATTTTAGCTTGAAAGCACTATCGATTATATTTCTTCGATGGTAACACAAGAAAAATTCGTGGACTCTCGAATAATGTCTTCATTTTTCACCTCTTATTTGTCAATGATCTCTTAGTGTTTGGAGGAAACATCCTAAAAAAACTTTTGGGTTATTTGGATTATCATTCAAGCCTTCGCCCATATTTCTGGATTGAAAATGAATGGCACTAAAAGTAAAATCTTGGTATTGAATGATCTTTCGAGAGTGATGCAAAGGTTGACAACCTCTATTTTTGAATGCAAAGCGGGTTCTCCATCCATGAAGTACCAAGGCTTACCTCTCCACTTTGGTGTCTCTAGAGAGAATAGGGTCACCAATAAAATTCAAAATTGTTTGCTATCAAAGGCCAAGAACATTTCTTTGGGAAAATTCAACATAACTCCCATGCTGTTACACTATGTGCATATTGTTAAGGTCCAAAGAAGGCAGAAAAAAATGTTTATTGGACTTTTTCAAAGATTTATTTGGTTGATTAAATCGGAGGGCTCATATAATTCTTTGATAAGTTAGCATTTCATCTCTAAACCATTGCACCATGGAGGCTTGAAAATTCACAGCATACATAAGATCAGCAAGGCTCTTTTGGGGAAGTGGCTATAGGTGATTTGTAAGAAAGATGGTAGAATTGCTAAATCTTCATTGAAAAATATGCTCTACATGGATGGCCCTTTAATTGGTTTGATCAATTTTGCCTCGTCGTTCTGGTTGAGGTGGGGAATGGCAACTCAACTCTCTTTTGGCAAGGCACTTGGTGGATCTATGGCCGACTTAGAGACGTCTTCTTTACCCTATATGCAGCCACAAGAAGGAAATATGCCAAAGTCAACGATGTTTGGTCACCATCACATGCTTCTTGGGACTTGACTCTTTATACAAACCCTTTAGAATTAGTCTTTCATCAATGGTCTGCCCTCACTTCTCAAGTTGTTCACCTAATGGTGCTGATGACGGAAGATGAAGTGACATGACATTTTCTATCGATGGTACCTTCAGCACTAAGACCTTTTACTCGTTCTTGATCGGCCCGAATTGACGTGCAATGGCTTCCAAAGAAGGTGCTTTGAAGGGGCGGCCTACCTCTTCAAGCATCTCTCTTGGCTTGGCAGATTCTACTTGGCCGGGTTAGCACTGAATCTAGGATGCAACAGCACGGTGTTCACCTTGCTAGTCGATGCATATTGCAGTAACGAAGAATAAACCCTCTCTCATTTATTTTGAGACCTCATTTTTTAGGAGCTTGCTGAACCTGGCATGGTGTGACCTTAATCTGCATTGGAATGATTTTAGTTTCTCAATAGGTGTAGTAGTTGCATCACAAATTGATAGCCGTGTAAGAAATAAAAATTCATTTGGGCGGTACGGGTATACTCAGCTTGAAAGCTCATCTGAAACGAGAGGAACCATCATCGATTTCATAATGCACACTGATTTTGCAGCACTCCACAATCAGCTGAGATGGGAGATCTCCTTCAGGGCCTGTCAAAAATGGCCTGGGACTGCCATTGCGACTGGATAGAGAGCAGACGCATTTTAGCATAGACCGTTTGGTTTCTCTATCTTCCAATATACCTTGCTTCTCTATTTGTTTTTTTCTGCTGTTCACGCTTCTCCGTTCCTGCTGTTAGCAGGCGATGTGAAATATATACACTTTGTTTCTGATTACTGTTTGCATGGACTGTGGGCGTGATACCTCTTTACTTCTCACAATTCCTGCTGTAACTCTAATACTTACGCTGAATGAATTACTTGCTTTCAAAAAGAACATCTCGGCACCGAGTTTTGTGTAATGAAATTTACAGTTTGCTGGTAGATTTTAAACTTGCTGTTGTTTGCTAAATAATTTTGCGCGCGTAGTTGCTTTGTTGGACGTCTCCTAGGTGTTCTGCCATCTGGCTAGATATCAGCCAGCCCACATGTTTAATTAACTTGTCTTGTACCAGCAGTTAGTTCACGTCACCTTGTGTTGGGAAGTTGCAAGTTCAAAACCCAATGGTGGGTCTGCCTAACCCCAGCTTGCCTTTGAAGAAAAAAAATAAAAAAAAACTTCTTCGTTTCGTTATTTCTTCCTTGATGTTTGACAACAGAGAGAGGAGCGATCTTGCGTGAACGAAGATACTCAGATGGCTGAAACTCGGGAAACGAGCCAGGAAAATCGGAGGAAACTTCCAGATAGCACCCGTGGTGTTTCTCATTCCATATATATTTTTTTGGTTGAGATTAGTCACGGAATTAAATTGCATCAATTTGGCAATGATGTGTTCTTCTCAAACTCTATTGTTGACCTGTTTAAAAATTGGTACCTCCTAGAAGACATTGATCCTCAAAAACTTGGGGAGCCCATCTAAGATAAGAAGAATACATCCATGCTATTTTACAGGCCGTTCATCTTATGGATGAACGGTAGCAAAGGCAGCACCGACGGATTACCGTCAGAACTGCCTCTGACCTGATATGCACTCTTTATAAATGTCCATCAGATTTTTTTTAAGGTCTGGTGATTATGTTATTCGGTGATGTGTGCAACTTCCTTGACATAGAAATCCGGGCCCTACAAAAATACCTGAAATTGAAATGCAGTAGAAAACATATAGTACAAACTTGTACTAATTCTTTTCATTTGGGTGACCCCTGATCGCCCGCATTGTGACAATTCTTTCTCTCTCTATGAAATGTTTTGTTTTTTTTCTCTCAAAAACTGAAATGGTAAAAAAAATACATTAAATACTTTTTTTTATCAATATTGGAAGTCAAATAATCTGAATCATAAAAATGTTGTACACTTGAAACGTTTTAGGAATATTGATTCTACATCTTTCATCTTTGCAAAGCTTAACGGCATTACCAATAAGTATAAGTTTTATTAATAATAAATAGCAAACCTAATGACAACACAGCTTTTAGGTGTTCTGACAGAAAAAGGAGATGTAGTGTTATTGAGATTTAACCCATTTGGTTAAAAACTAGATAAATAAATGGCAACTTATTTCACAAACGTATACGTATTTGCTTTATTTTTTTTTAGTGGTATGTCTTAAATTGAAATATAATATATTTTTCTCAAAAGAAAACTGAAATATAATATAAATAGGTTTTTTTGAATTTATAACCCAAAGAAATTGCACTTGGCACGAAGACCTGGTCGTGCTGGCTCAGCCTGCCCATACCTACCGTCGTTGTACCATCAGCTTAAAACTCGAGGCTAGGACCCCCTGTCCCCAATTAAGGTCTATGCTATGCATTAGATGCCCATGAGAATCGAACCTTGACTGCCCGTCTAGCAGCCAAGGCCCCACCCCACTATGCCAACCCCCCTTGGGCAATATAGTTAGGTTTAACACATTTTCTAGTTTTTGGTTGCTTTGAGTTCCCTTGAGTGTAATTCACTCAGAAAGTTGGAGGATGTTAATAGAGCTTGTCCAGCTAGATTGAGCATTGATGTTAGTTCAAAATCTTCTTTGTGGGCTAATTTTATGAAATATGCAGTGGCGGCATACTAAAAAGTTTGCATTCACATTTCACCTGATCCTCCCTCCCTCCCTTCAGAACTATCTTTACTCAGAATGCCACATAACAACAAAAAGATGACATTTTTTATGCTTGCTAATTCGAGCATACAATACAACTAGGGAAGCGTCCAGTCTCTATAAAGCCGCCGCTCTTTCCATGAGCTATTTCACCGAATCACCCACCTAGCTTCCACTGCGGTGCAGCAGGTCCCACATCTTTTCTAACGTAAATGGAGGGGATGAGAAACGGGCTTCACTCACCCTCTTGGCTTTTGGTCTCTCCCACCAATGGGAAAGGAGGGAAAAGAGGCGACGGAGGAGTCGGCGTCGGCCAGAAATCCAGAGAATTTCCCGATGTCTGCTCTCACTGAGGGGGATGAGACGTCCATTATCGTCGAGACCCTGAAGCGTGTGTTTACTGGTGAGGGGACGGGTGCACTGCCGGAGGCAGGGTTGAGGGTCACCGCAGCAGCAGAGGATCGGTCGTCAGTGAAGAAGTATCGAGGGGTACGGAAGAGGCCATCAGGGAGATGGGCGGCAGAGATCCGTGATCCCCATCGCCGCATAAGGCTCTGGTTGGGTACGTTCCAGACCGCGGATGCCGCGGCTCAGTCGTACGATGATGCCGCTATTCGACTCCACGGCAAGAGATCGAAGCTCAATTTCCCCGACGCGGCCAGCGAGTTGAGTCGCCAACATGTTCAGAACCATGAGTTGCAGCTTCAAGAAGAAGAACGACAGCAACAATACAGTGAAATTGTTGGTGATGGCGGCAGTTCTCTCCTCTCAACACCAACAGAAGCTCACGTAATAAATTTACTGCAGCTAAAAGAAGAAGGTGGTGATGGTGGTTTCACTCCTTTTTTTTTTTACGCTGCCTGAAGATTGGATGGATCCAAACTTCAGTAGGGGCTGTGATTTATATGGTACTTTGGAGGAGAATTGGGACGTAGGGAGTAAAGAGGAGACAGGAAAAGAATCAAGACAAGAAATATAAGTGGTTCGGTTCTTCGGAACCTACATCCACGGAATAACCCTATTATCACTAGGTTTGTAACATAAATACAAAATGCATATCATTAGGATCGGCTATAGGCAGTTACAAGAACTTTGAATGGCCTTATTTTTAGGCATATGATGAGGTAAATCTTTGATGGCTGCTACTGTTACCATAGCCAGCATCATTTTACCATTCCTTGATCTGGGTCTCCTCTTTTATTCGGATTAGCTTCCTTAATACTCTCTGTCAAACAAAGTTGGCTGCAGAGGTTGAGTTTGTCTCTCAAACTTAAGAATTGTACCTTTTTCAAAGGCTTAGTAAAAATGTTCGTAATTTGTCTGTGAGAAGAAACAAATTTTGTGACGAGGCTTCCATAAGCAACCATCTCCTTAAGACTGGATATGGTCAGATGAAGAGCGCTTAAATTGTCACAATGAAGGATAGGAGCTTGAAGTATTCCGACTCTGATGTCTTGAAGGACCTGTAGTAACCATGTAACCTCTGCTGCTGTAGATGCCATAGATCGATATTCCGCTTCAGCACTAGATCTGGCTACCGTGATCTGTTTCTTTGCACCCCAAGATATACAATTTTCTTCAAAGAACGTGCAGTATCCTGATGTCGATCTTCTGGTGAATTGATATCCTGCCCAATCTGCATCAGAAAAAGCATAAAGATCTAACAAACTTTGGGATAATATCCAAAGTCCAAAATCCAGGGTTTCTTTTACATATCGAAGGATTCTTTTAACAATTTAAAAATGTCCTTCTGTCGAGGTATGCATAAACTAACTTACAAAATTTACTAAAAAAGATAATTCTAGCCTTGTGATAGTCAAATATTGCAGTGCTCCTACTATACTGCGATACAAGGTGGGATCGTCAAAAACCTCATCAGAAGAATTAATTTTCTCCTCTTGGTGGCCATGGGAGTGCTTAAGGGCTTGCAATCAAGCATTTTTTCCCTCTCAAGTATATCCCGAGCATACTTAGTTTGACACAAGAAAGTATTGGAGTTTTCTCATATCCTTTACTGGAAACTCATGCTTGAACTGATCTATCAACTTATTGATGAGTCGTGTGTTGCTCTCCGTGAGGACCATGTCGTCCACATATACAAGTAAGATAAGGCAATCCCCATGAGAGTGATAGGTAAACATGGATGGGTCTGAAAAATTGCTTTGAAATCCATATTGAAGCAACAAATCACTTAATCATTCAAACCATGCTCTAGAAGCCTGCTTGAGACCATACAAAGCCTTTCGAAGGTGACAAACATGATGAGGAAAAAGTGAATCTTCATATCCCAATTGTTGTTCCATATAAACCATTTCATGGAGCGATCCATGAAGAAACATATCTTTAATATCCAATTATTGTATTTTCCATTTCTTTATAGTGGCAATAGTAAGAATAAGGTGAATGTTTGTAGGTCTTATAATAGGAGAGAATGTTTCCTTAAAATCAATGCCTTCGACTTGAGTAAAACTTTGAGCTACAAGACGAGCTTTAAGTCGATTATGGCTTCCATCTAATTTAAGCTTGGATTTGAAAACCCATTTTGAACCAACCACATTCATGGAGGGTTGCCAAGTAATGAGATCCCAAGTTTGGTTAGATTGAAGAGCATCAATCTCTTCATCCATGGCCGACTTTCGTCCTGGGTGGGCCAAAGCTTCTTGAGCACCTTTTGGCTCTTTTGGAATGCCATCATAGGTCATATGTATGTTTGTATATTTAGGGTTAGGTTTAAAAATACTTGCCATTCCCTGAGTAACTATGGTTCGATTTCCAATGGTGGTCTCTCCATGATCGCTTGATGCCCCATGTTTCAGTTCTCTAACTTTATTAAGTTTGTTATCTTGACTCTCAAGACCCTCTTCTTGACTTTCATTTGAAGAAGCATGACAATCTTCATTTTGAACGTCACTTGTACGATCATGCATATCTTGACTCTCAAAGCCCTCTTCTTGACTTTCATTTGAAGGAGCATGACAAGCTTCATTTTGAATATCACTTTCATGAACATGCATGCATGGATCTGAAACAAAAAGAGAAGAAGAATCTTTTATGCTTGATTTATCTAAACTTTTCCAATCATTGAAGGAAGAAAAATCATTTTCTAACTTTGTGTTTTTGTAAAGGGATCCCAAATCCTTAAAAGGCAAAGTATTTTTATCAAATACCACATGTTTTGACATGTAAATATGTTGGCTGCCAGGATGATAGCACTTGTATCCTTTATATTGAAAACTATATCTAACGAAGATGCAAGGGAGAGATTTTGGATCAAATTTGTTAGAAGCATACCCTTTCAAATATGGAAAGCATCGACTCCCTAAAACCCTCGTACTCGAGTAATCTGGGTATCTTTTGTAAATTTGAAAATATGGAGAGTCCATTTCTAAAGTTGATGTGGGAAGTTGATTAATGAGAAAGATTGTCGTAGAAAAAGCTTCTATCCAAAAGGATTTTGGAATGTAGGCATGAAACATCATCGTCAACCCCAATTTCGTAATATTTCTATGTTTTCTTTCAGCTTTTTTACTTTGCCCTGGGGTCTTAGGACAAAAAGTTTGCCTTTTATGCCAAGATTATCTAAATAAGCAATAAGTTTCTCATTTATAAACTCTCCTCCACGCTTTGAAAATTTTTAATTTTTCTTTCAAACTGCCTTTCACTATATTTTTTAAAATGAACAAAAGCTTTAAAAAAATCTGATTTTTTCTTCAAGGGGTAAAACCAAGTGAACTGTGTTTTGTCATCAACAAAAATCGTGTAATAACGATAGCCCTCCCAAGATGTGACCGGAGCTGGCCCCCAAATATCAGTGTGGATCTTTGCAAAATGTTCAAAAGTTGCTTCATCTCTGTCAACAAAAGGCAATTTGCATATTTTCTCATTTGAAAACTACCACACATAGAATCATAAATATTGCTGGAAACAACTTCAATAAGATGCCTAATAATATTTATTTGGGAGGATCTCAAATGTTCATACCATTTATTTTCTAAAACACGCCTGAAACAAGAGGATAAAAATAGTGCCTGTTGTTGATCCCTTATGTCCATAGCATAAAGACCACCTCGCTCACTATCCATTGCCATTATCTTGCCTGTCCTCCTATCCTTTAACACACTACCAGTTGAGCTAAATTCAAAAGCATATAGTAAATCATGAGTGAGTTGGCTCAGTGAAATGAGATCTTTTGTAAGACTTAAAACATAAAGCATATTTTTTAAAGAAATGTTTGATGAAAACTCAGCTTCTCCAACATGTGTAATAGGGATTTTGTTCCCATTTCCAACGATAACTTAGTCATGGCCATAATAAGGAGTGAGGTTTTTAAGCTTATCTGCATCGCCGATCATGTGTTAAGTGGCTCCCATGTCAACGAACATTCGGTATCTAGGCTTTCTTTCATAGTCAGAGCAACAAGAGCATGTGGAGCATCCTCAGCTTGAAAAGCATGATTAAATCTATTGTAACACTTCAAGGCAGTATGGTTTTTCTTTTTATAAATCTAGCAAATAACAATGTCTTCTTTTTCCTTTTTTTTTATTTATATCTTGTTGTTTATTTCTATAGTTGTTGGTGCCACCACCTCGACCTCTTGTGGCGAACCCATGGCCTCTAGAGTTGAATTGATAGTGGTATCCTCCTCATTTTTTGTTTTGACCACGTTGGGCATAAAAGGCAACTTGCGGCAAGCTATTGGTTTCATAGATTTTGTTTCAAACTTCCAAGCTTTGCGAAAGAGTAACAATTTCTTTGTAGGAGGGGATGGGGGGTTTCAGCATAGTAGTTACAAACGACTCGTACCCTTGCTCAAGACCTTATAAAAACCAAAAACCTTTTTCTTTATAGTCAACAGATTTTCTTATGGTGGTCAGGTCATCATAAATGGCTTTAAATTTTTTAATATACTCATCAATGGAATCTAATCCCTTTTTACATACCGTCATCATGTGTGTGAGGTGGAATATTCTCTTTTGTGACTCTTATGCAAAAACGTCTACAAGAGTCAACCATATTTTTTTTTGAGGTTTCTAAGCCAACAACAAGACCTAATATACTTTTTGAAAGTGTACCAATAATCCACCCTTTGAGCAGTCGATCGGATCGATGCCAAGCAACAAAGGTGGGGTTAAGAATCTGCTTGTTCTCATCAGAAGAATCAATTATCATGACTGAGGGCATGTGAGTTTCATTTCCAATGAATCCCTACATATCTTGGCTCTCTATAAGAGCCATCATTTGCATTTTTCATAAAAGAAAATTCAAATGGCTCACAAAGTTTGAAACATTCAGTGAGGAGGGGTAATGATAAATCAAACTTACTACGGCATTGAACGAGGAAGCCATGACGATGAAGAAGTGAACTAAACAAACACCTTCACTTCAGTGCTTTGATACTGTAAAGAGGAAACAAAAAAAGAATCAAGACAAGAAATATACGTGGTTCGGTTCTTCAGAACCTACATCCATGGAATAACCCTCACGCACTGCTTGATATTATTCATCACTAGGTTTGTAACATAAATACAAAATGCAAATCATTAGGATCTGCTACAGGCAGTTACAAGAATTTTGAATGGCCTTATTTTTAGGCACATGCTAAGGTAAATCTTTGTTGGCTGCTACTGTTACCATAGCCAGCATCATTTTACCATTCCTTGATTAATGTTTTCTTGATTCACGCATACTAGCTGGATGCTTATCTTGCATAACAGCAACCACTTCATTATGATGTGGGTCTACCATAGCTAACATCATTTTACCATTCCTTGATTCATGATTCCTTGATTCACGCATACCAGCTAGATGCTTATCTTGGATAACAACAGCCACTTCATTGTGATCTGGGTCTCCTCTTGTATTCATATTAGCTTCCTTAATAGGGAGCTCAAGTACGGTTCATAATTTGAGGACTAATGCAGATCATTATGTTGACTGTCTCCCTTCCAAGGCCTTTAGTCAGCTCCAACTCGACGAATGCAACCACCAATATTTTCAAAACCATCACCATCAAGAGCAGTATCATTTGCATTTACAGCAACAGAAGCAACATTTCCTTCAGCACCAGAAATTTATACCCGGGTTTCGTCGGAGCCCATCTTTGACAAGAACGATTACTTGTGGAAGCTGCCTAGTGAGGCTCATGAGCATCAGAGTCTAGTAGAGAATTGGAATGTGGGGAGCTTAGTTGAAGCTCAAGATTGGAACTCTGGGTATGCAGATGGAAATTTGCACTTTGAGTTCTTTATACAGCAGCAAGAACAACGTCATGTCATATCACAACAACAACAACAACAAGAAGTTAGTGGTGAGCAGTATGGTTACATTAGGGGTGGCAAAACCTGACACGACCCGCCAACCCGCCTCTTAGGCGGGTTCGGGTTGGGCTTAAGCCAACCCGTTTAATAAACTGGTCCACCTGCCTAACCCGTTTATTAAACAGGTCGGGTTTGGGTTGGGGGTATGCCAACTCGCCAACCAGGCTGACCCGTTTAATAAACGGGTTAGGCGGGTGGGTCAACCCGCCAACCCGACTCGTCAACCCGCCAACCCGACTCGCCAACCTGTCGACCCGCCAACCTGAGAACCTGTTTACCCGACCCAACCCATTTATTAAATGGGTTGGCGGGTCGTGTCGGGTTACCCGTTTATTAAACGGGCCGGGTTCGTGTTTGTCACAGCCGACCCGTTTAATAAACGGGTCGGGTTCGGGTTGAGGTATGATGACCCGCCAACCCGTCGGGTCGACCCGCCAACCTGACACGATTGCCACCCCTAGGTTACATCGAAGGCCCCGCAGGTGAGCTGTTATTGTCATATTCTGTCACGACCGCACATCTAACTTGATGATGGTATGTGTGAGCCCCACTTTTACATGTTTAGAGGTTTTTCGAGTGAGATGTGTGGTTCGGATTGAATATAACTAGCAATCAATTATATACAATATGACCAAAACCACTCTCGCCCTGCGGAGCGGCACCTTTAGGGCAAGAAATGTGGGTAGAAACTCAGAAGATGTTGGTGCAGCTTGGCCAGTGGTCACTAGAAACCACCGAGTTCCAACCCATGTTAATATCATTTGGTTTCTTTCCTTGATCTTTTACTTTATATCATGGTGAATTACATAACATTTTTATAGTGATATAATCATGTTATTAACATGATATTTAAATATTTAATATAATATTTATTTTTATATTTTAAAAATTAAAATATACCAAATCTTTTCAAAATATTTTTTAAAAAATAATATTTTTTTATTTATTGCAAGATTTTTTCATTTACCAATAAAACCCCGATAACGGGATTTTTTATTATAGGCCATATATATTAACATGAAAGTGGCCCCACAAGCACTTCATGTTGATCGAGCATGCTCGCTTCCATGAAGTGGGTTCCGCTCATCCCCTCTGTCATCCATTTCTTTATACTTTTTAGGATTTCATCGATGCAAGTTGTTTTGATCAAATCATACCATTCATTTAGTGAAATATCAATATTTAAATCACTAAATTCAACTTGTGTATTGAATTTTTTGAGAATTTAAAAAATATAGTGCTGAAAAAATATTAAATTTCATAATTTAAAAAGTTATATTTGACCATGCTAAATCTATATTTAATCAAAGCCAACTTGCATCATATGATTTAAAAGGGTATGAACTCTAAAGATGGTGATTGACATAGGGTACGTGTAACGACCCAAACCAGGGTCTCTCGAGCTCGGATTCATGGACGTTAATTTTTAGAGAAAAAATATCAAAAATAATATTTAAAAAATAAGTCATTTTTTTAAATATAAAAAAGGTCTCAACATCACTATCAGAAACATTCATCCAAGTACATGCTTAAAATACAAAATGCATAAATCAAACGAAGCACTCTATAGTACTTTAGGTCATCGATAGCTAAGTCCACAAGTCAAGTCCTCTTGTTTGTAGTTGCTCTTGAACTTACAGTTGTAACCAAACGAGGGTGAGTGTATAACTCAGTAACTTTCTATTTATAAATAAAACACGACCGTTATAATTGTAATGAGCTCTAAGCTCTTATTCTTAGTTTAGTTCACTAAGAACACATGTTTATGTATTTTATCTCTATTTACCGATTCTCTTTCCTCATTCTCAAAGTAGGCATTCTCAATGTCATACTCTATACTAATCGACTATTCCAAAAATAACCTCTTGGGGAATAGCAACCCAGACAACTCTAGAGTTTACAATATTGGCCAAACATATGAACCACTCATAATAACATAGTCCAAATCAGCCCAAACTATAGACTCACAATTGATGCAACTTTGCTCACTGGTTGCAAACCGAAAGCCCAAAAAATATCCATCAATAGCAAGTCGAGGAGTTTGAGAGGCTATACTTGCCCTCAAGGTATCCGAGGAGCTATACCTTCTCTCAAGGTTTGTGGTTCATGCATCATCTTATATGTGTCTAATATGCAATGTTTTTAACCCTTAAGGTTTACCCAGAAAATTTTCAATAATCTTAAGCACTAGTGAGATACATATGCCTCAAACAAGACTCTACAACATAAAATGTATGTTCACTAAGTATGTTTAACATGTAATTGCAAATATACTCCTTAGTTTTAGGGATAAGCATCCATCATATTGACATATCATCCATTCATCACGTCATGACACTTACAATACTCCTCCCCTAATGTATAAGCGTAACATCCTCAGAATAAATCATATTTTGAGAACCCAAAAACTCTACTTTCTTTTTCAAATTCAATCATTCTTTTTCTGCAATATATTATGTGTCAAAATATCATTTTTATTTCTACCACAAGGTACATTCATAATATGAGTCATATCATCTTATGACATTTACATGACATGATTAAATGCAAAAAATAAACATGTAATATGTGTCGCATTCTTTATGCATCTTACTAAAAATAACAGAAATATAGATTCCTAAGCATGCTATTTAGTTGATCTATTCAAAACATATAATTACTAGCATACTTATAACACATGGAATCACGCAACAAGATGCATATATGATCAAGCATGTATTTTATTTATTTAGGAAGAAATTTGTAAATGTTTACTTACCTGAATTACTTAAACCTCAAACTAAGGAACAACCTTAGCCTTCCTGCAAATCTTGATATGAAATGAGCAGAAATCTCAATTAATTATTAAAATATCATTAAAGTTTATACTTATATAAAATTATAAAAATACCCCTAAGCCTCATTGCTAATTCTAATCTCAAATTCTTAAAGTTTGTTATCTTGTCATATGCTAATAGATTCTTCTCCAAGAGATAAGTTCATAGGTCAAAAAATTACTTAAATCTGATATCAAAGTGAAGAGTTATGTCTGATTTACTAAATGAGCATGACAAGTGCAAACCAATTTTTTCACCTTTCAAACAGATCGGAATCCAAATAGCAAAACTCTCAAAAGGTGCAGACTATCTTCCTAGTCTAATTCTTGAATTCTAAATCAGATCTGACCTTGATCCGAATCCTAAATATTCACCCCTAAACAAATATATATACAATTTTGTTTACACTCTTTAATCAACTAAACTAGATTGACCTACTAGTAAGGAGTGATTTTTTGCTCATAAGAGGTTGGGGGTTTAAACCTCAACCCCTTTCTTTGATACCTTTTATTCTTTTTTACACATTATGGATTCATTGAACTTAGCCTAGACCCAACCTGATTTGAGCTCTATTTCAAACTTAACCAACCTAATACCAAACCTAACTCAGACCTATCCTGGCGCAAGTTCGGTCCTATCCTCAAATAAAACCTAAAACAAACTCAGTTTTTGTCTAGGTTTAATCTAAACTAGATCTTGCTAGTTTGATTTCGGATCCAGATCTAAACCCATCATAATATAGATCTCAAACTAGACAAAGGTCCATTTTTTGGTTTCTTACACTGGATTCATATCTAAAACTTTTTTAGTTTGGATCTCTGCCGAATTTGAGATCCACATTAGGATATTACTGATTTTTTGAAAAACTTTAGTTGATGCTTATACGCACCTTTTTCCAAAGGCTTTTTATTTGGAGAAATTTCTATTTAGGGTCTCTCATTTTGCATACCACACTATTATGAAAAAAAAGGAAATACCTATGTCTCTAGACAGGTTCCTGGCCATAAAAAAGAAAAAAAAATAAAGAAAAACGAGTTCCATGTTTAATTAAAAGGCAACTTTTTAGGACCTAACTTTTTCAGTCTAGTTGTCAAACAGAGACCTCAACTCAAGGTAAATGTCAGTTATGTATAACAAAATTACTACCCCTAGTACGTAGTAGATCAGGCTAAACACACGTTTCCAAATAAAAGGTGGACAATGATGTTCTACATGAATCTTAATTATGAAATTAACTTCAAGTTTTTATTTGAAAGTTCCACTAAAAAGTTGAATTGTTAAATATCTTTTTTTTTAAATGACTCTTTTTGGAATGTCAGGCAAAAAGGCGGGACTCTCAGTGAAAAATCGCCTTTTTATTTTGTAAAAACTATATTTAGAAATTCACACAAAGCTGCCTAACTTATGAGCCATTTAGGAAAGCCGCACAACATTTCCATTATTACATTCAACCGTCTACTTTTTATGAAGGCATTTCAAAAACCTGCCTGTGATATAAAATAACACTTTTATTGTTTTTAAAAGAGCCCCTCATCTTTTTTCATCATATGGCCATTTGTTAAACAAGTCATTAATGAGGTATTATTTTAATCACTTTATGACTAAACACAGGTCAAATGAATGATTTTTAGAATCACGTGTTTTTGTAACATAAATTATAAAAGCAGGGTGCTAGATGTAATAATTGAAATGTTTATGAGCTCCTTGAAATACAGATAAGTTAGCTGCCTCTTCTTAAATTACTCCTTGGATAAAATTTCTCCCAAGTGAAAAACGTCCACGCCAGGCTTGACGATAACCATGATTTAGCCATATGTGGCGAGGCCCTGTAGCATCTGAACATCTGACTAATGTTCAGGCTAGGTATTTACGTTTTCTCAAGCCCACAGTGGAATAAGAAACCATGAAATATCTGAGTTTTATAAAGTTATGAGCCAATCTCTCTCTCTCTCTCTCTCTCTCTATCTATCTATATATATATATATATATATATATATATGGACTGTCCAACCAAAAAAAGTACAAACCCTCTAAATAACTTTCAAAAATCGATTTTAAGAATGTTTTTAGTAAATATGATCATATGAGTGTGATTTTCATAGTCAAAAACCTAAAAATGGCTATTGTCGCAAATTTTTCCATTATGTACATGGGATTTTTATATGGTGCTAACAATCAGCGGTTTAAAAATTTTTGAAGTTTTCTTGATCATAAAAATCCAATCCATGCATAAAAAAAAATCACAATTAGAGTCAGTTCTTAAGTTTTTATCATGAATCAGATTTGCCAAAAAATGCCTTTTAAATATGATTTTTAAAAGTGGTTTGAATGGTTTGTACCTTTTTTGGCTGGACAATTCTCTCTCTCTCTCTCTCTCTCTCTCTATATATATATATATATATATATATATATAGTGACACATATCATCAAATAGGTAAAGTGTCCGAACAATTTTGAACACTTGTGAGCCGCTGATCGGGCGTGCGATCAGTAGTGTAGTTTTTTTTTTTTGCTTTTTGGGTTTCTAGCGATTGTCTTGACCACTACTAATGCCCTGAGTGGAAACCAGTGCTTTAGCGGCGATCAAGAACCTCGTTAAAGGTCCAAAATGCAATTTTTTTTGGATGGCACGTGGCTGCACGTCCGGCCCGAGTTTGACGAAAACCTGTTCAAATATATATATATATATATATATATATATATATATATATATATATATATATATATATATATATATATATATATAAGTAATGATACGGAGAGTACCTAATCCCACCTAATAGAAGATCTAATTTTTCAAATTTAAGTTTTTTTGTTGATCAGACCCTATAAATATGATCTCTGTGCATTTTTAATAGAAAAAAGGTTTTGCTACATGTGATTGTGACATATGTGTAGGTTTTTAAGATCTTCAAAAATCAGTGGCCCACAATGATACAAAATTGATTACTTAAAAAATTCATTTTTTTGAATCCAAAGAAAGCAATATCCAAGTTATGTTTCTTATCAAATAAACCATTATGAATGCTGTGAAGGCTGATTGAGAAGATGCAATATGCACCTATGGTTCTTACTTGGTGAGTGTATGTGCTCTTCTGCATCTCTCTCTCTCCATATATATATATGTGTGTGTGTGTGTGGCTTTGATAAGGGTAGGAAGTTAATTGGACTTAGAACTTACAAAGGGTTCTCACACTCAAAATCAGTCTTTAAAAACTCACTGAGTCAACTCATTGACTTGATTCGGATAACCCATCTACTTGGTCAACCCAAGCGATGGCTAGTCAGTTGACTCATCTAAAGCAAAATTATTGAAGATCTTGAAGTTCAACTCAAATTCTTGTTAATAAATGACTAGTTGTGGTTTAGTTTTTTTTGTATTTATTAAATTAATATATATATTTTTATATAAAATCAAAAGTTAACAAAACCCAGACGAGTCACTGAGTTGACTCGCCCGCATCACCAGTCACTATTGAACGAGCCGATTCCCGCGTTATTGGGTTTTTGAACTTTGATCAAAGCCAAGTGTAGCAACAAAATCGATTACGAACATGATCATATCAGATGTGCTTACCCCTATCAAACGCCATCTCGTCTTGGATAGCTTTAAGGCACTTCACACATCACAAATTTCATCAGGTCCCTGATGGAATCACCTTGATTATTTCAATCCATGGAGCATATTATAGGTCAATCAATCTAGTCCTTCAATCCCTGGAATCCAAGTAATTCATATAGCAAACCACTAACATATTGAATTTCAGGCGTTTGGATATCTGCCATTCAAACAAGTGTCCCACATGAATTTTTTTAATTATATATGTACATATGTCACAAATATTGCCAATAATTGAAAAGATCATGGTAATTTTGGCCGCAGATATAATCCCAAAAATATTGTGACAGTTTCAGAAATAATGCCTAAATTTGAAAATATCACAATATTAACCCAATAAAAATTACTTTTTTAATGTTTTGTCATTACCTCACCCCCATTACACCAATTCTCTTTCGACCCCTTTGACTAGGTTCTCACACAGTGCTAGGTTCTTCCCTTATTCTTGTTATCCCCAAGCCCCATGTCTAACCCACCTAACTAGCTGGGCATGCCCCCACGGGATGGGTGATAAATCCCCCACTACAAGATTATTGAAATTAGATCTCTTCATTTATGTTATAATGCCGGCTTGTGTGGTAGGAAGAGTTAGTGTACGTCACCTTGTGTTGGGATATTGCAAGTTCAAAACTCAATGGTATCGGTTGTATAACTGGTGGGGTCTGCTTAACCCCAGCTTGTCTAAGAATGACAGTAGACCGGGAGAAAATGAGGCCCGCCTCGCCTCGTCTCATTTGGACCGGGGATGGCGGACATGAAACGGGGATGGAGGTTTAAATCAAAACCCATGTAGGGATGGAGGCGGGGATGGACTTATGTTTTCCCTCGCCTCGCCTTGCAGTGCCCCCGATCCCCGTTAGTAAAATGCTAAAATACTCTTTTGGAATGACGGTGGACCGAGGGAAAATGGGGCCCCACCTTATCCCATTTGAATTGGGGATGGAGGACATGAAACGAGGATGGAGGCAAGGATGAAGGTAAAATCAAAACTCGTGTGGGGATGGAGGGCAGAATTTTAAGACAGGGCGGGAGTGAAGATCTTGTCCCCCACCCCGCCTCAGTCCACTGCCATCCCTATGTTTGGCTTTAAAAAAATATATAATAACATAATATATGTTGTGATAATTAAAATGCTAAGAAAAACATAAGCACTTAAAAACAAAATGTCACATGATTTCACCATATATAGCTATAACAATCGGCCAGGCCAATGTCTCAAGCTACATGTAAAGGCAAAATATCCTCACCAGTACACGCACACCCAACCTCAAACCTTTCATGAAGATGCCCTAGCTAAGCATCCTGTGTTGGAGGATGTTACGAAAATCGCAAGCAAAAAACAACCGAAGGAAACAATAAACAAGAACAATCAAACCAAACAAAGCAAGAACACACAGATTTACGTGAAAAAACCTTCCCTCAAATTCGAGAGAGAGTAAAAAACCACGGCCGCCCAGAGGAAAAACTTTATTGCTCTTTTTCAACAGTTACAAGAGAGAAAGAAAAGAAAGAATTTATACAAGACAAGGGCGACAGCCCTAAACCTAAACAAGTTGGGTGATCCATAAGAAACCGGGTCTCAAACCTAAACAAGTCGGGCGCCCCCGACCCCCCCCCCCCCCCCCTTCCTCCTGTAAGGGTAAAAACTCTGAATCAGGCTCCACAACTCATCAATCTCTCACTTGGAGAGTGATACAAAAAGTCTTTCATCTATCTTGTCTTCTCAAACTCTTCTCTGCGTCTCTGGAACGACAACCCTCCCTCATGCTCAATGAAGGAGTCCAACTGAGGCAATGCACAACCTCAGTTTCTCAGTAGTCACACCCATTGTCAACATGCCTGCTGGATTCTTAGCACCAAGGATCTTCTCTAATGACAATGTCACATCATTTATCATCTCTCGAATGTAATGATACTTCAATTGAATGTGCTTTGTCCTTGAATAAAATACTAGATTCTTTGCAAGGCACAAAACACTCTAACTGTCACTGAAGAGAACACTTTTGTCTTGTCCCTTGCCAATGTCCTTCAGAAAATTCTTCAACTACACCATCTTCTTTCTGGCCTCGAAAATAGCAATATATTCAGCTTCTGTGGTTGAGAGGGTAACATATTTCTGAAGTCTTGACATCCAGCTGATCGCAGTGTTACCAAGTGTAAACACATATCCGGAAGTGCTCTTCTGTCCGTCTACATCTCCACCAAGGTCTGCATCTACAAAACCTTTCAAGTTTGCACTTCTCCGACTGAAACAAAGTGTCATACTTGATGTCCTCTTCATATATCCCAATAGCCACTTCACAACTTTCCAATGCTCTAGTCTGGGATCCGCCATATAACGGCTCACAACTCCCACTGCATGAGCAATGTACGGTCTGGTGCACACCATGACATACATGAGACTGTCAACGGCTAAGGTATATGGGACCTTAGCCATTTTCTCTCGCTCCTCGTCTGTCTTTGGTGACTGCTCCTTCGAGAGTTTGAAGTGACTTCCCAGCGGGGTGCTTCTAGGCTTTGCATTAATGGTGTATTTTTTTTTTCTTTTTTTAGGTGTCGGATCTTACGGATCCGGATAGTTCTGGTGTCCGATAGGATTAATTATTTTAGGGCACTAGTGGGTGTATGGGTAATCAGGTAGATTTTTATTTTTACAAATTTAATTTTTATCAAAAAAAATATTAGATCATATTGAAGATCCATTTGAAGCATTGGATCTTATCCAAAATCCAATTCTCTATATCTGGATCCATATTGAAGCCCCTATGAAAGGACCAATATGAACTTCAAGTGAAGAGGTTGACCTAGTCAAATAAGGCTTTGTAAATTTTTCAAAACATAAAGGAGTTTTCGAAAAGTCTTTCAAATAGAGCTTTTGCAATGGTCATGTGAGAGGTGACCATATGAAGGTATAAGGAGATTAAAAAAAACTTGAATAGCTATGGGAGTCTAATGTGGCTGTTGAGAAAAGACAAAAAGGAATTATTGCTAGGAGATCTCTTATTAGCCTTTCAAGTGGTGGCCTTGGGAGCTTTCATGCCCTTTTAAAAAATGATATGCATTGGACAATGGGTAGGTGGCCTCCAACATGACCAATGGGAGGCCATGCTACTTTCTTCCCAATTTAAAGAGAGCCCAGAAAATTGTGTAGGGCATTCTCTCTTGTTTAAAAAAATTTGTTGGAACAAAAGAAGAGAAAGGAGGCCTTTCTCTCTTGGACGATTTTTTTTCTCAAGAACTTGGAGCTACTCTTTGGCGTGAACTTGGTTTTTGTAGCTTCTGTGTGGACCAGCTGCTGTGAAGGCTCATCTTGATCGTGTAAAGCCTTTGGAATTGAAAGTGAAAGCTATAAAAAAGTGTCCTCTTAGTTGCTGAAAAAAAAAGATAGCATAGCTAACTTGAGGTTGTGTTAATGTGTGTTGGA
This sequence comes from Nuphar pumila, assembly GCF_984573655.1. Classification (NCBI taxonomy): domain Eukaryota; kingdom Viridiplantae; phylum Streptophyta; class Magnoliopsida; order Nymphaeales; family Nymphaeaceae; genus Nuphar; species Nuphar pumila. The sequence goes on from NC_143255.1 coordinate 33,637,557, forward strand.
AATTGTGTGTTGTTGTTGTTAAAGAACCAAACCCTATTCTTTTGAAGACCTCACCATCGAGTTGTTGTACGGTACCACGTGTTGTCCAAGCCCTATACAAGTCCCTGTGAAATTGTTGTCCTCTTGTTTTGCCTTACACTTGGGCGAGGTTCTCATGGCAGTACATGTGACTGCTGCAGTGAACTGTGGCTTGTTTAATAATTTTGACAAACTCTCGGCGAATCTGGTTTAAGAATATATTCATTCACTTTTTCAGTAGATGTAATATCTAGACTGATTCAGAAATTGCATTTCCTGAATTTACATCCTGTGAAAAAAAATCTTGTTAGTTTTTTTTAACTTGAATTATGATTTGATTTCTATTAGACTAACCAGAGTTGGGGATAAGGTAGAAGGGATTTGACAATGAAGAATATACATTGAAAAGGAGAATATGTTATTTACAGAATCTGCTTGGGTGTTGTCCTTCAATTTGGAGCGCAATAGGGTCCAAATCCTAATATTAAAATTGGATAAAACTAAATTTATTGTTGAATCGTGTAAAGATCATTTGGTTCTGTGACTATTTGTATATCAGACAATGTCACATTAATCGAAGCATAATTCTTAATGTACTAAATAAAATTTATCATATGATAGCATATTGGAAAGCTAATATATTGGCTACAACTTATATGTTTAGCACATTTTCTAATTCATTCTTTTTTACTGTCAAAACTGGTCTGAAACTGAGAAGTCATTTGGGTGACTGTTAGAACTGTAACAGTCTAACCCCTTGTTTGGTTTGTAGTGGAGTCATCCAAACTTCGATTAAAGTGATTTTTGTTTCTCTGATTCGATAATTAAATTATCTAAAACTTTCATGTTAAAAAAATGTACTGAATCAATAATCTGTATGGTCAAAAGTGTCTTGGAATGGATGAAACGGTTCCATGGGTGATTGTACAGGATTGTACCAGTCCGCCATCTTGCTCGAATTGTATCGGAGTCATACAACATACGATTTGAGTGATTTCAGTTTTTTTAGTTTCAAAAATAAATTTTCTATGACTTTTGTGTTCAGACTATTGACTTAATTCATCAAGAATAGTTCCGTTCTGACTTGTTCATATTGGACAGTTCCAGTAGACCCACCTGTGAACACCAATCCATTGGTCTGGTGTTTGGTCCATATCTTGACCATCAGTGGTCGGATTTGTGAGTTTTTGGATTCATTGAAAAGGAGAATATGTTATTTACAGAATCTGCTTGGGTGTTGTCCTTCAATTTGGAGCGCAATAGGGTCCAAATCCCCTGCATTGAAAACTATCAGTTTTCAAATTACCCAGTTTAACTTTCGTGTATCAGAATTCATTTGGATCTTGGATTGTGGATCGGCCCCTTACCGGATCTACATCATTTTGGTATCAGAGCCTTGTTTAGGGTTTATCTTAATCATAGAATACCCCTGAGAATGTTTTCGCCATGTCTGGGTGAATGAATGGGTATGGTCGAGGTGAACCCTACCTCAAAAATGAGAATCGTGACCTTAGATCTGAAAATCATGATTAGCAGTGACAAGTTAAAGAATTGAATAGGAGAATAGACAAACTCACTAGGGAGAAAGAGAGACAGTATGAGGGAAGCATACATGGATCTCGAGGAAGCCGTGAAGTTAGTATGTATGATTCAGATAGTGAGTTTGATACATATAAGCAAACACAAGATAAAAATGCTAACCAACCTAGGAGGTCGAATTGGGAATCTGGCCTAAAGTTTGAAATTCCAGAATTCAAGGGATCAGATACCTCTAAAGAATTCTCGGATTGGATAAACGAGGTCAGATAAATTCTTGAGTTTAAGGAAGTCCCTAAAGAAAAATAAATCATGTTAGTTGCCCTTAGACTAAAAGGATGAGCTGCAGCTTGGTGGCGACAGCTTAAACAAACACGTAGGCATCAAGGTCACGCACCAATCGAGTACTGGGAGCATATGGAACAAAAGTTGCATGCTCAATTTCAAACTCTCAACTATCATCGCGAACTTTATTAAAAATATCAAAACTTAAAGCAAGGTATGAGATCTGTTGACCAGTACACTGAAGAGTTTCATGATTTGGTCGCTCGAAATGATATTCGAGAGAGCAAAGAACAGTTAGTGTCCAAATACATAGGAGGACTAAGCTTCATTTGTAGGATATGTTGAACTTCGTTGAGTGTTGGACCGTGTTGAAGGCTCATCAGAAAGAGTGACAATGGGAAAAGTCTTCAAAAAGAAAGACTTTGACTAGGGTTGATCAACCGATTAAGACTACTACCTGGGTGGCAGTGGTCCCGAACAGTAGAATTGTTCCACCCTATCGACACACTAATGCCGCTATCCAACCTAGGATGGCTAGTCAGAATGTGCCAGTGACATCCCATTCTAGGCCAACTAGCTGCAGTGCCCCCATCAAGTGCTATACTTGTGGGAAGCCCGATCATAAGTCTATAGAATGACGTAGGAAAGCTCTATTCACTAAAGGCATTCACGAGGAAGAATACCCAAGATTTGATCCAAAATCTGGTCCTATTTATGATCTAGAAAATGAGAAGTTTGAACAAAGAGTCGATAAGGATGAGGAATAAGATTTGATGTTGCTCAATACAGGAGAGACACTCATCTCAAGACGAGTGTATTTAGCCCCTAGTCAGAAAGCGAATAATCGATGTCTTAGGATCCATATCTTTGAGTCTGCCTATACCATTGATGGTAAGGTTTGTATGTTCATCATAGACTCAGAATGCTGTAAAAATGTTATCTCTGTAGAGGTCGTGTCAAAATTAAAGTTGGGTATTAAGACTCATCCCAGACCCTATCAAATGTCCTGGCTCTAAAAGAGCGTAGATGTTTACGTTGATCAGCAGTGTTTGGTCATATTCTCTATAGAAAACACTTATTTTGACCAAGTGTAGTGTGATGTGCTTTTTGTGGATGTGAGCCATGTCATTTTAAGAAGACCATGGCAATATGACAGATCAATCATTCATAATGGTCAAACTAACACATATTCTTTCTCCTTTGAGGGAAAGAAGATCCAGTTGTTGCCCTCTAGGGATTTACTTCAATTGTCTTCAACCTCATCTTCCTCTAGACCATCTACTTCTACATCTTCAGTTCTATCTGTCACCCCCAAATCCCACCCTACTATTAATAAGTTTACACCAAAGGTTAAATTGTCTAGTGTGTTTATGGTGAGACATGAACTTTAAGAAGTCATAGAACAGACCAGTGCCTGTTATGTTTTATTGTCCATCAATGCACCACAAAGTGAGCCTAGCCCTCCTGACAATGACCCCAGAGTGTCACCTTTATTAGAGAAATTTTAGGATATTTTTCCAGAAGAACTTTCAACTGGACTACCCTCATTTAGGGATGTCCAACACTATATAGACTTTCATTCAGACGCAATCTTACCTCATGCCCCACATTATAAAATGAGTCCTATGGAGTATGAAGAACTTTGTAGACAGGTAGAAGAGCTTTTAACGAAGGGACATGTGCGAGAAAGTCTTATCCATGTGTTGTCCCTGCCTTGTTGGTACCTAAGAAGAATGGTACTTGAAGAATGTGTATTTATAGTTGATCTATCAATAAGATCACTATCAAGTATAGGTTTCCAATTCTAGATTAGATTATCTATTGGACCAATTGACTGGAACTAAGATATTCTCCAATTTAGATTTAAGAAGCAGATGTCACCAAATTAGAGTTAGACCCGGGGATGAGTGAAAAACAATTTTTAAGACTTGTGATGGTCGTTATGAGTGTCTTGTAATGCCCATTGGGTTATTGGTGTAAGTTTTATGAAATGATGTTTTAAAGGAGATAGTTTCAATCAAAACAGTGTGAAAGTCATACATTAAATACTAAATATCGGCTCGCACGAGTGGTGGAGTCCGGGTCAATCTCAAGGAACGGGAGAAACACTTTGTATTCCACAGAAAACTAGTCTACTCTTTATTGCCTTGAAAAATAACATAATTAATTAACTAAGAGTACATCCCTCTGCGGAGGGCTGAAACAAATAATAAAAGAATAATTAGACGACCTTATTATAAACTCAAACTGAATAAATGAATAAATCCTAAACTAAAAATAAAAGAAAAAGGGTCTTCAATGCTAGAGCTTCTAGTCCCATTGATGTCTTTGATTTATGCTCTTTTTTTCCTATTATGAAGGGCTCCCTTAAGGGGCGCTTTGGAGGGCTCGAAGGGCCTTTTGAGAAAACCTTTTGGGGACTTCAGAGGGCTCTTTAGGGATACTTTTAAGAGCCTACTGTACGTCTAACTGCTTCCCTACAAGAAATAATCACAAAATACAAATAAAACACATAAAAACTAGACATAAATTCAATGTTAATTCAAAGAAAAATCACAAAAACAAGAATCTAACTACTAATAACAAACTAACTACATGTAACAAACTAAAACATTAAATGACAAAATAGCAAAATTAATTAACTAACAATTAAGAAACCAATCAACTACCAATCATTTATGAAACTAACAATCAAACTAACTACTTAACACAAAGAATCAATGTAACTAAATAAAAATAAAATTAATTAATTAATCAACTAATTAATTATGAAACAATAAAGAAGATAACATGCAACAACTAACTAATCATAAGAAATTTAATTTACCAAACAAGAAACACTCTAACAGACTAATTACTAACTACTAATTCAATAATTGACTAAAATAATTAAGTAACCACCTAATAAGAAACTAACTAAGCTACTGTACATACTGTAGAACTAACTTTAGTAAATTTGAAAATGATAAAAATACTAAAAACTAACATATGCTAGCTATTCTAATTAACTAATTAATAAACAAAAAAAAGAATCGGCTAAGTGACTAACTTACCCGAATTACACGCAAGATTAAAATCAAAGGTTGATGTAACTCAATAAATAAAAGTTAAACCTAACTACTAATGAAGGCTGAGAATAATAACGAACTGACTGGAGATATCTAACTAATTGATTATCAATGCTCATAAACAAATAAAATAAAATAAATAATTATAAGCTATTATATATTCAATAAAACTAAAACTATTGTGGCTACTGATTAAAAATAAACAAACCACGTGAATTAAACTATTATTAACTAACGAATTAAATAAAAACAAACTGTAAGACACTACAATTATTTTATGAAAAACATAACAACTACTTTACTAAACACCTAAAGAACGATAAAAGCATACATCGGCTAACATGATTAAATCTAATCTAAATTTTAATTAAATTAATTTATGTCTAATGAAAGTACTAATTAATTCTGATAAAAACAACAGCTGACGTTGGTGTAACTTTTATAAAATAATTTTTAAAATAATTTTTTATTTTTTTAATAAAACTCTCGTGTAAACTGTACACCAAAGAATAAAAAAAATAAACCAGCTTACACAAGTTGTAAGACCAGGTCGAACTCAAAGAACGGAATAAAACAATACACAATTCACTTTAATTATTCACTTTATCAATATCTCAAAAATAAAAGAGTTATAATGCTTACAAGAACACAAATAACAAATATTAAAATCCTAATCTAACTCTGAGACTCTAATGTCATCTGAAGAAGTCAAAGGATCGATCTTCACTACCCGCCCCTCCTCCTTATGTACTCAAACCTGCAAACTAACCTAAACTATATAGACTCAAATATAAAGTTAGTACCTAAATTGTATAAACTTTAAAGCAATAATTAAATCAGCTTAAGGACAATTTAATGAAATAACTAACAACTAATTATCCAACTAACTACAACAGTAAAAATGCAATTAATACAATGCAATTAAACTAATCTAATACTAATGAAATTCATAACTACTCTACAAACGCTAATGAATCAACAAATTAAGAAATTAACTAAACTAATTTAATTAAATTACAAACTTCTAACAAAATAACAAAATCTATTCTATTATGAAAATACTCAAAAAATACCAAAATTAAAAATTAAAACATAATTCTAAATAAAATTGCTAAACTACCCTAACTACTAGTCAAGCAGAAAATACAGGGGCAGACTTCGAAAAATCGGGATTTTGAAAATGTAGACGGGGTCAGATTGCTCTGAATTTTTACAAAGACCTTTTGGAAAACACTCAGAAATCAGACCCAGTTTACAGAGTTTAAAAATTCCACCAAAATCTATCAAAAATTATTTTTAAATTTATGAAAATGCCCTTTTGACAGCAATAAAGCAAAACAATAATTTTTGTCGAACCAGTTTTTAAAGTCAAATTAATTACCTGACCAAATCAACATGAAAAATTATGAAATTTGGTAGAGACACAGTAGACATGCTGATGAAATCAGTGTAAAAATTTCAGATCAAAATTCATTGAAATCATACATGAAATAATGACCTTAAGTTGGTTGAAAATGCAAATTCTGCAGAGTTTACTATTTTGGTGTGCTTGACTAATTAATTAACTAAAAATATAAAATTAAAATAACTAATTAATAAAAACTTAATTATTATTAAAAAAATAGAAAGTACATGGATTTAAACCTACTCTAAAGCCGAGAATTAAATAAAATAATTAAGAAATAGAGCAACAACAAATATTTAACTAACTAACTATCATGACACTAACAAATTCAAGCATTCATCAATAACTCTAAATAAACTAAGTCACTTAATTAAACAAAACAAAATAGAGTTAAATACTACAAGGTACAAACTCTAAAAAATGTAAATGACATAAAATTAACCTACTACAATACTTAAAAATGAAATAAGTCCTAAGCAACAAGAGATATACTACACGACTACTATACTACATGAACAAAGTTACTTAAGCAAATACTATGCACTAACTCAACTAATTAAAACATGAACTAACTACCATTCATACTAATCACTATATTTAAATTAATGTAGAACCAAGAAAGTAAACTAACCCTAATGTACTTTAACATAAACTATCGAACATTAACTTGAATTTAAAGATAATAACTTACTTAAAACAATATAAAACTCAATTAAATTGACTAAACCTAATTAGCGCACAGGGGTGATTTTTGAATTGACTTTGATTTATTTGCTCACGCCCTTTAGTGGACCCCACTATGGCTAATCACTAATTAACAAAAATAAAAATCAAATTGAACAAATAAGTAAAGCAAGACAAGTAATAAATTACTAAAATTAATTTAAAGAAACAAAAAAGGCAAGAATGAAAAAAAAACGTCTAGATTCATTAAGGATTTCCTAAATTACTTACCCTAATTTACTACTCTACATAATTTTCAAAATCTTAACTCAAAGTCAATTGTTACTAAAAATGAAGGGCAAAGATAACACTAATTACCAATTTAAGCCTACTAAAATTAATACTTACCAAAAGCAAAACAATGGACTGAAATTGGAAATTTGACCTAAGAATCTGAAATAAAAAAAAAAATCACTTAAGACTTGAAGAAGAAAATCAACTAACTTACCTAAATTAGTGCACCACATGATTTGACTAAAACCCAATTACTAACCCTAATTAAACTAATCAAGTAAAAGCTGGAAATTATTTTAAACAATTCAAACTGAGAAGCTAACCTAAGAATTAAAATTGGAAAGTAAGATAGGGCTTAAAAAAAATACAAACTACTTAACTAAAATACCCTATTGACGATTTTCATGGAATCCTAACTACTATTCAATGCCTACTAAAAAAATGATAAGCACCTAATTAATGACTAATTACTTACTAAATTATATTATCCTAAGTCTAAATAACCTAATCTTAATCTAATTAAATTAAATTACAACTTAATGACACCATAAAATGACAAATAAAAATAAATGAATTTACACTATCCAATTTACTTGGGAAATATCGACTACATCTATATACTAACTATAGTTAAGCTAATTATGTAAAAATCAAATAAAAAATCTAATTATTTCATTAACCTACTGTTAAACCAGAATTAACCAGATGCAAATTAATTTTAAAACTATGGAATTAGCAATAACTTAAAAGAATTACTAACCCTAACCGATTAACCTAATCTACTCTAATCGGCTAACATTAATTCTAATGGTTGGATCTAGCTGCAGCTAGATCACAACTAATCTGTTAAAATGACACAGAAATCAAAATTTAACTTGTTACAAAAAAATAAAAATTATTTACACTATATATATACTACTCAACTGATTGTTTCTTTAAGATTGAAATCGTGTGATTCAATCGGTTGAATAAAATCAAAAGACCAAGATCGGTTCTTGCTCATGCAAGAACTCAATTTAAAGAAGATTTCAAACTGTAGCTAAAATGATCTTTGACTGACAAAAATGACTAACATACCAGACCCATGATCAAACCTAAGACACAACCCAACTCGATGCTAACTAGAAGAGAGAGGGAGGCTCGACTCCTAAAATGTCTTCTTTGACTCAAGGTGTTCATTGAAAGGGGGGTTCAGATTTCAAACCGCAATAACAAAAAATGAAGCCCTCACACAGTAGGGGCAACTCCTAAGAACCAAAGGGAGAGGGAGAGTGGCGAACGTTGAGGAAGGAGGGTGGTCAGGCGGAGGAGGACGGCATGCATGGAGGAGGAGATGGTTGGTGGCCCTAACGGGAAAGGGATTTACGAGAAGAGGGAGGACTGACTCTTGGGATTTCATGCCACTGCCTACTAGTCCCTAGGTGGGATCCAGACCCGAGCCATGGGTTTGACCCTATGTTTAAGGGTGGGTCTAACGTGTGGCGTGAGCTAGGATCGGGTGACCGGGCTTGAGCTCGCCCAGATGCACTGCATCAAAATTACACTTTTTAATAAGAAACATTCTTTTGAGGGGGGTGGAGGAATGTTTTCTACCAAGAGAAAATGGTGAATTACAGTCCCCACCACCTATCTCACCACCACTACCGCCACCGCCACCATGACTACCCATCACCAGATTCACCACCACCACTACCACCCATTGAGACCACCACCATCCAACGTCAACAACAGACCACTGCATTCCCTTCGCCCAATCTCTCCTGGTGGCCCCGAAACCCCAATCGCCCTCCCCCAACCTGATGGCTTTCAATGGCACTACAATGAGTTCCTCGATGTTCTGAAGGGCAAGGCCACTTTTTCAAGGATGGCTGTATCCTGCAGCTCACAGCCAATGATTGTTGCTGTGCCACCGTCGTCTTTCCCAATGACAACGACCTCATCGACATCCTTGCCATGAATGGCGTCGACATCTCCGACTTTGAGAGCGAGGCCGGGAATGACCTCCTCAACTTTTTTACAGCCTCTTTTTCCTTCTCCGGAGAGCCCAGGGCAGCCCCAATGGGCTCGATGGCCTGATAGAACCTCACTCAACAGGGTGCATCGCCCTATCCTCCTCTCCTCTCAACTACGCGCCCTCTCTCTCCCCTTCATGCACACACACGCACAAAAACCAAACATGACGAGTAAATACACGTACACTGATAAAACACGATGAGTAAACCTTAGCATCAAATAATAATGCTAATTTCCTACTTTCAAAATAGCAATTTGAAAAGATAACTATAATTTAGACAAATTGCAATCTATTTGGTCATAGTCCTGATATGGTCCATGCACTTTTGTCAATTTTGAAGCTCTATGTGATTGTGTACCTTTGTGGGTCCTGTTGTAACAATTGACCTGGGGAATCCTACTAAGTTCACTTTAAATAAGATAAATATTCTATATGGAAAACCATAAATGCAAGATGCATCCACTCAATCTGTATGTTTCATTTGCTAGAAAACACACCCTGTATCATATTTTTCTACATGATTTTTTTGTTCTTGAAAATTTAGCACATTGTGGGCTATCAGTTTTTGAAGCTCTTGGAAAACCTGCTTACATGTTCTAAAACCTATTTTCTACTAAAATAAACTATGCAGATCACATTTATAAGATTAGATCCACCAAAAATTTGCAAAAAATATTGAAAAAGAAAAACAATGTTTTCTACTAGCTAGATTGTATGTACAATCGACTGTAGCAAATATTTATCCTTTTAAATATGTACTTAAAACAAGTTGAAAGGCCATTTGAGAGGTACGGATTTCAGCATTTAACATATGATGGGATCGATCCTCCATTCAATCCTAACCGTCCAACAAACGTGGGTGGGTGTGGGTGTGAGAGAGAGAGCATATGGAGTTGAAAGGCCATTTGAGGGGTACGGATTCGGTCATTTGACATATGATGGGATCCATCCTGCATTCAATCCTAACCCTCCAACCAACGGCTAGGATTAGTCCACATTTTCACCTGCATATGGACTGATCCCAGCCATCCAGATGCATCAGTTGGACGTTCAAGATCAACATAGGATCATCTCTATCATATATCAAATAATAAAATCCTTTTTTTATTTGAGAATGGCATGTCCACCGTTCCTACAACGAAGGCAACCCAGAAATCATCACAACTTGGTTCATTGAACAGAGAGATATTGACCCCACAAAAATGGTAACGCCGGAGCCGGATGGTTCATCCTAATGTTGAATGGCTTCCAACAATTGACGGTAAAACTGAATTAGTGAGTGTTGTCCCTTGCCGCGCAGGTTGAAGCTGGTCTACTCCCCACTGTTTAAGGGGGACCTGAAGGGTTTTACCAACCGGAGGCAAGCCAATATACGGTCGATGATGGGAGAATTTTCTCTTGGATTATCCTAAAACTAAAATTAGAAAGCAATTCATTCAAAGCATGAACCCCATTGCAAATGAAATGGAACCCATTCACTATTGTCATCAAGATGACAAGATCACATCCAACCTATCTGGCTTCTCATTTTATGGAATTGAAAATACTGAAACATGCAAGCACGGCATCTAGACAAAAGTGAGGTGAGGAATGTTATGTCTTTCATCATCATGGTCATCTCATCAAGCCCGTACACCTGGCTAAGTGGCTCAGCTTAAGACATTAAAGCTGAAGAACGTTAAGAGTTCGATATCCGTGGTGCACCTCTCTTTGTTGCAAGGACGAACCAATGGGAAGGCAGGAGGATACCCCAATATTTTACACCTATAAGGAGTGATTGGCAAAGGGACGGTATTGAGGCTGTTTCACCGGTTGATAATTCAGTTCCAGTCATCCCCAAGGTCATTCCTATCATCATACCCCTCTTTGGGACCTCATTCATGCAAAGTTCTTTCGATCAAATCAGACTCCGTAGATGTGAACATGTAGTGAAGATTGGCACTTGAAGCGCCGGAACCAAACTTGCTTGCAGGGATTTTTTGGCCATTCAAAAATCAACAGATCTGAAAATTTATGTTTTTCGTTGTAAAAACATGATTCAAAGGTGTATCCTATTAAATTAACCATGTTGAATCCATCTATGATTTAAATTCTGATCAAAACAACTTGCATCAATTAGATCTCACAGGAGTATGACGATAAGGAACGACATAGAGGATGAGTGGAACCTGGTCGGTGAGATGACGTGCTTGCACAAACATTCACATTTTATTACAATAAGAGGGATACAGACACTGAACAACAACAGTCCAACATTGGGGCAGCCCATAGGTTTACAAATCAAATAACCTTTAACAAGGGCAACATTTGTTGTACTAGTACATTAAACTGCATGTGAAATTGCAAGGATGGTTTTTCCTTTCCACAGCATGCTTCATTCTCAGTAGTAAGAATCATACTGGTGGAAACCATGACTCATGCCCATCATCAATACCCTCTCACTACTGTTATTAATCATTATGAATAGCTTCTTCTTTCACCTCTGGAGCAGAAGCAGAAGTGGGATCTAGAGGTGGAGTCGGAGGCGATGTAGGAACGGGATCGCGAACAGGAGCAGGTGCCGGAGTTGCGTCTAAATCAGGAACAGAAGTGGAAGTGGGAGTAGAAGCAGAAGTTGGAGCAGGAGGTTGATGATGAGCATGGCTTGGGCTGCTTTGAGCATTTGTCTCATGTATAGAGATGACAGTCTCAAATGCACCGACAAGTGCCAGCACCTTGCTCTTTCTAGCCTTCACTAGCTTGCAGGCCGTCTCCTCGATCACCTGATTGAACACCACATCATCCTTCTTTTCTTGAACTCCTTGGTGCCCCAAGGACACACCTTCAGCTTCTGCCTTTGGACTAACAACACCACCCTCACCATGTTCTTCCTCTCTTTGCCTAAAATTCATCGTCCCCATGTTGGCCTCCCCGTCGTCTTTGTCGATAACTCTTGCTTGCCTGAATCTCAACTTCACTGGCTTGTTCGTGTCGTCTTCGGCCTTGGGAGATAGAATAGTCCCTCTGCGGAACCTAAGCTTCGTAGTAGTATCTCCTTGCCCCTCTCCTCCCCTCACTCTAGGCGTGTCCTCGATTCGGATTCTTGGTTTTGCTACTCCTCCGCCTTCATTGGTTTCTTCTTGTTCCGGCTCGCTATCAAAACCATCTGGATGTTCGTTATTAGAACACTCGTGCACTTTCTCATCATCCTCTTCTTTCTGGATAAGATCAACATCGCAAGCATTATTAGCGGCGTATGTATCAGCATCAACATTTACTTTGATGTCGATTGCATCTTCATTCTTATCATAGTCTTCTGATTCTTCAATTTGCTTGCATTCTGATTCTAAGGATGCGTCAGACAGCGACTGCTCAATGATGCAACTTTCTGGCTCTTCTTCTTGCTTCTCGGAGAATTTTGACATCTCTGGATCAATGGGCCTATTAGCAGCAGTAGTTGTCCTTGGTTCTTGATTGGATGAAACGTCAAGCGCCTCCAAAGGCATAGTACTCTTCAACTCCGTACCCTGTGACCCTTGGAATTCCTGGGCTATTATGGTTTTCTCTTCAATTGCGTCCTCTTGATCACTTGCCGAAACAGAATCTTTGTTTACCTTCACTGATTTGCCGCGATCAGAAGAGCTGCCGCTCTTGTTTTTCTTGGCATTCAATGGGTTCGCAGCAGCGGCGACGGTGGTGGAATGCCTCTCTTGTGGCCTCAAAGTTTTGCTGGACGCAGATCTACTGACAGTCACGGGTCCAGTGGAGGGAGACGAGGACGGGCTCGTTGAGCCTCTTCTATGCGAAAAAGATGATGGCACTGGCGATGGAGATGATGATGTTGATGCAGATTTTGCAGGACGGGTTGCTTTTGCAGGCGCCCGTGGCTCAGAGGTGCCATGCCTTTTGTCATTGTTGTCGAGATCACGGCAAGAACTGACGGTGGATCTTAGGTAAGGAGGAGGGGTTTTCCCTGCAGTTGCACCTTTATCTGGGGAGTCTCCAATTCTAGAGGGTGACGGCTTCAGATTGTTCTTGGCCATGCCTGCAGGACTAGAGCGGTTGGTAGAAGCTGCACCAACTTTTCTTCCTGGGATAACATCCTTTGTTCTTGCAGCCATGGATATGTCTTGCTCCCTCCTAATGAATAACTGATTGAGAACTAAAACCAGATCGGCCTGTCGTGCATGCCAGGGATCAAAATTTTGGTCTGTTCAAGTATCACACAATATTCTCATAGAATAAGGGCCAAAAAATTTAAGAAATTGCACTGCAAAACAGAGGAATACCAGACAAATTGGTTCACAAGGCAGCCATCAACTTATGGTGCACAGAATCTGATGGAGAGAAGCTGATCCGTTTCTTAAGGTGGTGCATGAATCCGATGGTTGGTTTCTTTAAAGAAAAGTAAGGGAGATCACGGGTGTACTTCAATACGTACATCAAGGAACACAACGTGCAAGGATGAATGGGATACAAGTGGGGAGGATGGGTTTGATGCTGACGGTTTTTGTTGGTTTTCTAGCATGAGAAATAAGGGAAAAGATGGAGAGAGAGAGAGAGAGAGAGATTTAGACTCCTGCGAAAACACGATTAGCCATTTGCAAAGAGCATATTATTTGCTTGGCGAAGCTCTCTGTTGGTTTGTTTTGGTATATACCTGAAGGGTATTTCAATTAGTTCCAACTGTCAAACAGACCAAAGAGATCTCCTCTCAATGAGCGGTTCTTACTATTTCCAATAAATGAGTTTTCTACACCCACATCTCTCTCTCTATAGTAAGAACCGCTCATTGAGAGACCCAACTTTAGAAACCAAAAGAAACTACGTTTGGTTGGGCGTGAGATATGGGAGAGCGGATCAGTTGCGAGCACATTGTGAACTATGCTTGTTATATCAACGAGAAAACACGAATGCCCTGTTTGGCTGTACTTTTATTTATTATTTACATATATAAATTTAAGCACATTTTATAAAAAAAAAAAGTCTTGCTTTTGATTTTGTAAATTTTTTGTTCACCAACTGTTTAATAAATTACAAAACAATATTTAGTGGGTAATGGTAACGATGGTGACAGTAGATGGTGGCCATGGTAGTAATAGTGTTGTCGCAATTATGGTAATGGTGGTGGCGGTGAAAGTGATCGCAGATAAAGATAATGGCAATGGTGATGGTGGTAGGCATAGTTGGCAAACCCAGCAAGTCGACTTGGGAATAGCCTAAGTCGACCAGGATCGGACTTCAATTGAGTCAAGATTCAGGACTGTCGATTCAATCCATTAAATAAATTTTTTTATCATGTAATTTATTATTTTAATGCATGACTTTTATATAAAGTCATTTGTTATGAAAAATCTAATATTGTTCAATGAAAAAAATTAATAATCATATATATTTTTGTAACTTAGCTATTGATATATTAGCTTGAAGTTTAGATATTTCCATGTCTTATTCATGTGTTTATATTATAAAATAGAGTTCTAACTCATCCGAGTCACTAAGTCAACCCATTAACCCTGTGACCCAGTAAGGATCCGATCAGTGCCAACTATGGTGGTAGGTGATAGAGGTGACTGGTACGTCACCTCGTGTTGGGACGCAATTTCAAATCCCAATGGTATCATTGTATAACTGGTAGGGGTCAGACTAACCCCATCTAGTCTTTCAAAAAAACATGTCTCCCTTTATTTTTTTAAAGGTGAAATTTATAAAAAATCATTAAAAAAATAAAAATAAAAGTAAAAAGGCAAGAAGCAATTTATAAAGTGATCCACGCATGGGGGCTGCCTAACCACAGCTTGACTTTTAAAAATATATATATAAAGTGATCCAAACAGGGAGGGGGTAAGATGATCAAACAGAAACCAACACGAGCCCAGTGTTGGTGCTGGGAAACCATCTTCAACCGGCATCGGCCATGAAGAACCAACTTCAGGCATTTGCCCGAACAAAATACTGCAAATTCACACTTTGGGGAACAATCAAACACAAGGGAGGAAACAATAGCACACAGAAAATAGCAAATGTAACTTGGGCAACTATAAATGCAAATAACCACGAAATGCTACTACTACAAGGAAAGGGGCACATGAAATTAGCAATTGCAAAAGCAAACAACCATCATATGTTACAACAAACTTGTGTTCAATAGAACGTTACAAAGATGTGCACAAGTTGCCTTGGCACTGAAGAATACAAAGTTACATGACCATTTTCCATCACTAGGAAGCGCACGGTAGGGGGTGACTCATCCATCAGAAGTCCAGTAGATGATCCAGGCCAGCATCAAGAGGGCCTTGAAGGAGAAACTGGTTAGGGGCTTTCTGGGCTTACTGCACAAGGTTTGCGTTGGAGGCCGATAGAACCATTTCAATGGGATTCTGGCTCCGACAGCTTGGTGAAAGGAGTTGACCTCAAAGTTGACCCTTCATAATTTTCCAACACCACATGTAGGCCCTCTTTATATAGTGACTGCAACAGAAAGAGGTATCGTAGTTATCTCCATTCCAACGAGTTTCATAGTACTTTGACACAGTAGCTTGAACAGCTTCACGCTTGTAAGCTTTGAGTTTTGGTGGTGCCCATACTCACGTTTCAAAAACTCCAACACAACTGTTTCTGAACCCATCTTTTCCCAAGTTGTGATTCCAGAATGAACCTAACAGTGAGCCAGCAGATTTAGCGCCAAACAAATTAATCCAACATTAAACTCTTCTCCTGGTGGGCAAAACAAGAGGATGTCAACAGTTAGGATCTGAAGCCTAGACTCATGGATTAAGACAGTGCAATTTTTACCAGTTCACCCATCACACTTGACCCATTACACCTTGAAGCTTTAATTTTGCAAAAACGGATACACGCATGCACACACGTGCACATGCCCACCATCCGTGAGTTGCATTAGAATTACAAATAGCATGCTAGACTCAGAGATCGTTCCCTGCCATATGTTGGACCTATCACAGTTATTTTGCTAATTCTAGTAAGTATTAAGTTACACTGACAAAATAGAATAAACATATTCAAGTTTTTAGACCATCTTCTGTTCAGCAATGAACAGCTCATAGAAGAATCCTATACAACAAAGTCTTGATAAGCACACCCATCCATGTCACTTCAACAACGGTTGCTAATAATAGAGCATGTACCATGAAAATTAATATAAATATATGACGATGAACTTTGAAAGGTAAAATCCTCATACTGTATATTACATTTAGTCCATGAAACCACTGATACAATTCTAGCAATCCCTGCACACGTGTATGTGCTGAGGCATTCAGCTCACCAATTTGCCATTTGACATCCCAAGGATGACAATATCAGAAGAAAAAAAATTGTACTGATTGCTTCAACGATATTAATTACCATTGGTAAATGACAAATAAGGGCAGGAGTGTCCCATCTACCAGATCATTGTACATATTGATTTTAGTTAGAGATTGATTCCATGTACAAATACAAGTTATTTATGACTAGTTAGAGTGGTACGGGTTCTTAACCCAAAAATGTTGCTCAAGACGAGACTTCAAATGTTCCTGATACCGTCCATTTGATTGGGAAGTCCAATGCAAAAAAGGAGATTCATTAGCTTGTTTTAGTAAAAATTGGTGAAATGATGGAAATATTAATACACAATCTAAATATAAGAATAGATAAAGAAGAAATACCAACCCCACCACCAACACCTTGAGATTCCCTATGAAATGATGTATTGGAATCACTGCAAAGAAGTTACCAGTTATGAATGACACTTCAAGCTCATATTGG
Organism: Nuphar pumila; assembly: GCF_984573655.1. Taxonomy (NCBI): domain Eukaryota; kingdom Viridiplantae; phylum Streptophyta; class Magnoliopsida; order Nymphaeales; family Nymphaeaceae; genus Nuphar; species Nuphar pumila. Next base: position 33,654,589 of record NC_143255.1, read on the forward strand.
TAATGGGTTGAGAACAAGAGCTTCAGAGTTCCTAATAAGATGGCTCAGTAACAAATAGCCTATTCCAAGGCACGAGTTACTCGTTCTTGCAACAATCCAATTCGATCCACATGTGAAAAATGTGTGCCTTTTCTTCTGAGGTCTAAATCCATTGTGGCATAGGGTTTACGCCATAGTTTGTAAGATGGGGGTTGTCAATTCCCAATGGATCAATACAAAGGCAAGTGAGTAACAATTATGAACCTTCAAATATCGACTTGAATGACAATTCCTCAATTGATTCAATAATAACCTAAATGATTGAGCATTGAAACTTTTGTTATTAGGTTAGCCACATACTTTACACGTTTCTAGTGATTCACACGGCAACGTCATCAAATGATACAAGTCTTGGAGAAGAATCCAATGGAAGTCAAACAGGTCAAACCTCTTTGCACCAGGAGACCATACATGATCTAAGATGAGCTTCTTTCAATGTTGATATTAGAAATGGGGGGAAAAAAGGACAACACAATCTCTTGAAGATCTCTAGCATGTTCCAAGAATATACAACAACAACTACGCCTTCATCCCAAAACAATTGGGGTCGGCGATATGAACCAACAAAGAAAATCATTTTGGGTCTTTCACATGAATCCTTCTCCTCCAATCATTTCTATCCAATGCCATGTCCTCGGTGAGGTTCAAAACATTCATATCCTTTCCTATCATCTCCATCCAAGTCTTCCTAGGCCTACCCCGACCTCTTTTAACTAATATATTTTTCCATTTCTCCATCCTTCTAACTGGAGCAGCATTAGGCCTTCGCCGAATATGTCCAAACCACCGTAAACGATTCTCTCTCATCTTATTTTCAATGGGTGCAACACCTACCTTCTTACGTATCTCCTCGTTCTGAATCTTATCTTTTATTGTATTTCCACACATCCATCTAAGCATACGCATCTCAGCTACTCTCATTTTTTGAATATGATGTCTCTTGGCAGCCCAACATTCCGTACCATATAGTAAAGCGGGCCTAATAGTCGTCTTATAAAACTTTCCCTTCAACCGCAATGGCATTCTACGATCGCACAACACTCCAGTTGCACTTTTCTATTTCATCCACCCAACCTTTATCCTATGATTTACATCTCCATCAATTTCTCCATACTTTTGAATGATAGATCCCAAATATTTGAAACAATCATCCACCGGTATTTCTTGCTCACCAAGCTTCACTACACTCCCATCACTACTTCGTTGCTTACTAAATCGACATTCCATATATTATGTCTTACTCTTACTCAACTTAAAACCTCTAGATTCCGATGTCTGTCTCCATAATTCTAACTTAGCATTAACCTCAGTTTTAGACTCATCAATCAAAACAATATCATCAGCAAACAACATACACCACGGCACATTTTCTTGAATTGATCACGTAAGTTCATCCATCACTATAGCAAATAGGAAAAGGCTTAAAGCAGATCCTTGATGTAACCCAACCGTTATAGGAAAATTGGTTGTCACCCCTCCACGAGTGCAGACATTGGTTACTACTCCTTCATACATATTCTTAATTATACTAATGTACTTGAGAGAAACACCTTTCTTCATCATTGTCCACCAGAGAACGTCCCTAGGTACTCTAACGTATGCCTTCTCCAAATCAATAAAAACCATATGCAAATCTTTGTTCCTTTCTTTATTTCTCTCAATAAGTTGTCTACGAAGATGTATAGCTTTCATAGTTGATCTTTCAGGCATAAAACCAAATTGATTCTCCGATATCATGACAACCTTCCTCAACCTAGACACAATCACCCTCTTCCAAAGTTTCATAGTATGACTCATGAGTTTTATACCACGATAGTTTGTGCAATCTTGTATATCACCCTTATTCTTATATAAAGGCACTAAAGTACTCTTCCTCCACTCATTAGGCATCTTATTTGTCCGCCAAATCTTGTTAAAAAGATTTGTCATCCATTCTAAATCTTTCTCTCCCAAGCATTTTCATGCCTCGATAGGTATACCATCTCGGCCAACTGCCCTTCTTAATTTCATTTTCTTCAAAGCCTCTGCAATTTCTTTCTTTTGAATCTTGCGCATGAAGTCACGATTCATCTCATGAAAAGGAATGGACAAGTCTCCAAGATCCTGAGCATGACTTCCATTAAATAGCTTATCAAAATAATCTTTTCATCTCTCCTTAATCTCCTCATCTTTGACTAAAACCCTTTGTGTTTCATCTTTGATACATCTAATCATACTCAGATCCCTCGATTTCCTATCTCTCATCTTTGCAAGCCTATAAATATCCTTTTCGCCCTCTTTGGTATCCAACTTGTCATAAACCTCCTTATATACTTTATCCCTCGCGTTTTGAACTACTTTTTTAGCTTCCTTCTTTGCTATCATATACTTCTCTAAATTCTTATTATCACGACTCTTACTTAGATTTCTATAACACTCTCTTTTAACCTTAATAGCTAAGGATCTTGGAAACCCTTGTGTTCACAGACAACATTAGTTGTTGAGTTATTGCACTAAAAATCATTTCTCAAAAATACAAAGCAATCAAAGATGGAAAAGATAACATCTGAAAGATGGTTAGCAAAACAGTTTTCACTTGACCAAAGAAAGTTGCAAAGAGGTAAACCAAATATCAAGTCAAACAGACACAGAACAAGCAAGTCCCTGGATTTTCAAGAGCACAAACCATAGTTACCGGAAGCACTACTATATGGTGGGAATCGTGATCCCCAGGAAGCGGGAACCATAAGCGGTGTGGAATCGCGCTTCCTATGCATGAGAATCATGATTTCCCAACAAGAGAATCTCGATTCCCATACATGGGAATCTTGATTCCCATGGTTGAGTTTTTATGTTCATTGGAATTATAATTCCCAAGTTGAGGAATCCAATTCCTCATATATAAGAACACTAGTTATTCACCATTTGTAGTGTGATTTGGTCTAGTGCACCCACAAGCCACTATTTTTTTCTTGTTCATCTCAAATAAATGCACAAATTTACAGTGTATAGAATATAAATGCACAAGACTTTTGACTTTAGTCTTATTGTTTTGATTGCAAAAAAACTTCTGTTTTTTTTTAATTAGCATATCTAGTTTGATATGTTTTTCTATATGCATGTTGGACTGTTGTGTTCTCTCTTAATTGCAGATGTTTGTTCTTTGTTTCATAATATAGCAACATTTGCTCAAAACTTCAAATTGCTGGATTCTTGAACATAGGAGAAATAGCTTATCAGCCTAATTTGCATTACTTTTATGTATCTTATATGAAGCTTTATTATGTTATAATTATTATATTCATACCTACATTAATATGAAATCATTAGCAATACGTAATTAGTTATATGTTAAATGTGTGTTTTGATATGTTTGTTTTGTTAACACACACGTGTGTGTGTGTGTGTGTGTGTGTGTGTGTGTGTGTAACATTGTCCACTCTTGCACATTTCTTATTGTTTAAAGGTATCATATAATGGGAAACTGGAATATGTTTACAAACCAAATATGTTTGCTGGTATGAATCGAGATTTTCATAGGTTTTTTTGCAAATCTAACCCTGCAGATGCATTCGACATGGTCCATTTGCTAGGAATCAACTGTTGGATCATCGTAATAGGATCAAGAAATGCGATTTTTTATGCTTGAATATTTATGAAAATTCTAAGCCAATGATTTTCAACCCTTAAAAGATCCTTCTTATACATCGTAATTGGATGATCCAAGAGTCTGTTTTTATAAAAACAGGCATCTAGATCACATCCCTATGGTGAAATTTTCGAGTTACTTGAAGCTATTTCAAAATCTAGAGGCATGGCAACCTGCTGAACTCCTTCCTGTGGATGTTACAAATGAAATACTGAAACATTTGTCACAAGATTTAGAACAAGTGTATAAGATGCCATGAGATCCTAAAGAGGCAGGAGAACACCGCTATTACTCCTTTAACTATCTCAGCTCCAGTCAAATAATACTTAAACTTTAAGTTCTGTTTTCGTTTACTCTTCAGCTTTTACTTTTCTTAACTGCCTTTTTAAAACCACCTTATATTAAATTGAACAATGATCTTAAACCAACCAGAAGCTATTCTGAGGCTTTTAAAACAAATCACAGTTAGGGTTGCATGCTCGTCCAAACCCATGAAATAATATATTTGACATGAACATAATCCAGTTGAACTCCAAAATATTCCGAACGCAATGCAATTCAAGTTAAAATTGCTACCACTAGTAAACCATCAGCTGAAGCTAACAATAAGGAAGATGCCCAAACTTGAATTTATGAACGCCAAGAACAATGTCAATATACAAATATTTTTCCATGTTCATTTTCATTCATTTTATTTTTTGCAATCAAGAATTTTGTCAAAATTGTAACACTTCTATAACTAGGATAAACTTCTCAGAAAAATAAAAGATGGTTCCAAAGGAAGAGATACATTTCTATAAGGATATTTTATCAATTGTAAAGCTCCTTGAAGTCTGTGAAGCCTACAAAAAAGATGTATTACTAATCTCCCAAATTTTACTGGTTGCAATAGCTTAATAAGGCAGTATAGAAGAAACAAGAATTATTACCCAATAACAGCCCACATAGCTCATACAGTGAAATCCAACAAACCCTCTGTTATACACAATAGCTTGACCAGAACATATGCATTAGTAGTTTTCCTTTTCTTCAAACTACAAACCTTGTTTTCCCACATTTTAGAAATTGCTGAAAATCACCTACTTCCTCTGATTAGATGTATTATTGGTTGGAGTTGATTATGAACCAAGGATAAAAGGTGATATTTATTACCTTAAAGTTAAAACAATAAAATGCACAAACTTAATCACCTGGACACATGGCGTCATGGTTCCACTCAATATTATATACTCCAACCTCCCCCCTTATGCTGTTCACATCAGCCTCAAGAAGTCAAGATTTGTCTATAAGGTCAATCCATCAACAGAATCAGAGTTGAACTTAAGCTGCATATCATTCAGATAATATAGGGTTAGTTTACCAATAAAACATAAGACTTGCACACAACTCCAAACCACAAACGAGATGAAATATCAACAAAGTTTGTTGAAATAGAGCCTTCACACATCTTCTACATAAGGTGTTGCAAAAACACAGACATACGGAAAAAAATAAAGGATGGAGATGGTGCTATATGTCATAAATGTTCAATGTCAACAATCCTCAAAATATCGCATGCATTTACCACCTTATCATTGTTTCAGATTTGTTGTCATAAAAAGGTTAAAACCTCCATTTTTTTCCAGTCATGTATGGTTCAAGCTCGCACATGTTACAGCACAGTCAAAGGAGCCAATTAGGGAAACATCTAAAAGACACAAGTTTTGCCCTCTTTCCACCCAGATGTGTAGTTTGGGTCTTAAGCACAAAACAAATATCCACAGCTTAATGATAGACATCATCAACAGATTGTGATACCCAGAAAAATTACATGAAGGAAATTAAGTACAGCTTCAAAAGAATCACACAAAGTAAATGAACAATAGGTGCCAAGTGAGCGACCATGGAATGCAAATGCACAAAGAAAGGAGCAAACTTAAAGTGCCAATTTATTTGAAAAATAAAGATGCTTAGAACTTCAGGAAATTGGGCATGGTAGATCAATCGCATAGCGTTATACTAATTTAAACAAATCCTCTGATGCCCATATTTGATATGGTTTTGAAACAAACCTTTCCTTTCTGAAGAAGTTATTTATAGTAAATTAATATTTTCCTGCTTCAAAATAAATTTAGAATATTCCCAAACACTATAAGCTTAGCAAAACTTTTCAAGGTATAAGTCTGACTCTAATTTTATATTAATTGTTAGTTTACTTGCTAGCTGTTAATGCTAATTTACATAGTTGTCCTCAAGCTTTGAGGGCGGCTTCATTCATTGAATGTTTCATAATTTAGCAATTTAACCTTGAATTTATGATAATATTCTGAAAAAGGATCCTTAACCTCAATAAAATAGAGAAGAAAAAAGAATGGGTGGTCATCCTTGTGACTCAATTTATGAAAGTGGTGTTATGCCTAAAACTATTAATATTCAAATAACCATATGCTTGATAATATGCATTAGACTCTCTTTCCAGCAGCAGATGATGTCTAGGTGGAACTATGCCTACTAACAGCTCAGAAAGCTGAAGCCTAGCATCTAAGCTCATCCAGACATGCAAGGTTGACTGGTGTATAAGATATCTAGACTTCAGATTCAAGTCAGGCATATGCTGGACAGGTCTAAAAATATCCTTATCAATTTTCTCCATAGTTTAAAAACATAAAAAGTTGACCTAGAGACTTGTTTGAGTTAATCAAGTCAACCCCTTCTAAATTAGCCAAGTTGATTAAGCCAGTAAGTAACCATGTATTTACGCTCACATTTTCAGTTTTCAAGTTTTAACTATACACACGCAGCTCAGTGTATAGATTATGATGATAGAATCACTCATTATGTTTTATTTGTACATGAACCCATTCTCACGTTTACTTTCATGAGGACGCAGAATTCTAGCTTGTCCACATTTTCTATTTTGACATAGTTTTTAAAATAAAAAATCTTAATTAATTTATTCACAACTAAGTTCTCATTTCATGACAATTGATTCCAGAGTTTATATATAGTACTAACTAATTGGCTGTGATGGTTGATATACTAGTTTAGTAACTAATGAACATAACAGCACTTTTTCTTTTGAAAATTATAAATATTGATTGTGGTCCTTGATATACTAGTTTAGCAACTCATGAACATCATAAAACTTTTCTTATGAAAATTATATACATGAGGGATCTATTTTCTATTACATAATTTTTTATTCATAAACACCAGTTACATCACTTTCCTATACGAGTATCATCTTGATGTCATAGAAATTTGTCATCGCATATGGTTATTTCTATCTATATAATTTATTTCTACCACTTTAGAATGCAAAACAAAACCCAATCAAGTCACAGTTGACTCAGCTCAGTTAAGACTAAGACCAAACAAGTCAGAACTCATTGGTTCTCAATAGGATTTTCTCATGCAGGAAATCCAAATCTGCCATTTACTGTGCTCAGTATAGAAGGCTCTGTCTCTTGTAAAGAATTTTACTGATCTAGATCTGTAGCATCGACACTAGGATTTAGTCCTCTGAAAATAGATAGGTCCACATTGGGACGTTGTGAGGTTAAGAACAAATAAACTGACAAGCTTAACAGAATATATATGAATAGACTGTACAGATATGTGACAAGAAGCTCATGCAAGCCTATGCTTCCATCTTTTCCCTTGGATGGATACCTATAGAACACAGTAGTTAACATGCACAGATCTTCATTGACATGAAAAGTTCACCCGCACATGACCAGATATCTCCAAATAACAGATTTATGAAAAATAACAGATTTATGAAAAAAAGAAAACACACACATTTAATAATGTGATTATTTCAGAAAAAGAGAAAATACTCAAGAAATAATTGATGTTTATTAATGTGACTGCCAAATCAATAGGGATGGCAGGGGTCAGCTTCAACTCCAATCTATATATAATATCAATATCCAACCACATGAGCCAAATTACAATTCGATTAGCCCCTCAACCCTGTCATATCTGAAGCCTGGATGCATAAAACAGAAATTTCATACATATGCCAGACGTTGTTAGTCAGAATAGCCAGATCCGACCAAATAAACACTCACAGAGAACAGATCAAACACTACATTCTACACAGGCCTCTATTCAGTTGGATTTCCAACCCAAACCCATAAATTTTGCATCTCAAAGTTAACCTCATGTGCTGAAATGGTATTTTCTCAGAAGCATAATTGGAAGACAAGAAAGTCCTGATTCTGGTTCATGCATATAGGGAGTCACCAACCATCACGTTCTCCTAGATGACCTGCTCGAGATATGGATGGCATTTGATGCTGGATTGTGATAAGATACTACAGCATGAACCAAACAAAACAGAGATCAAAACCCTGTCACAACTCCATGATAGCCTCAATTTTTTCTAAGCAAAACTTTACAATCTGCAATCTGCTTTCATATATAATTTTGCATATAGCTACTTTCTCGGCAAAGCCATTACATATGTTCATGGCCGATAAAGCTTTCTGAAATACTAAAGACAATGCAGGGAAGTCAAACCTCTGACATATAGTCACAAATACAACTCTAAAGCAACCGAAGGAGTGCTCTGTTGACCCAAATCAAAATCAAACAACAATAACAGGAAAGGAAAATCATATTTAACAAATAAGCAAAAATATGAAATGGTGATATATAAATCAAGTGACTTTTTTCGCTAAGCATAATGGAGGGTCAACTAGGAGAGGGATATTCATTATTACCAGAAGTGGATATCAAGCCAGCTAACTAGCAACTCACAATCTAGTTAAATCTCCAGCTTTTCTTATATTTTATGGAGGTAATTCCAGAATCCAACAACATGCAGGTTTTGGTTTGCTTCCTCGTACAGCACAGTCTGGGTTTAGGTGAGGTCTTAGAATCCAAGCCTAGTTGGTTTGCTTCCTCGTCCAGCACAGTCTGGCTTTAGGTGAGGTCTTAGAATCCAAGCCTAGTTAGACCAAAGCAATCAGTCCAGTATACAATCAGACTACAGAGCCAGGCAGGCCAGGAACACAACACAATGATTCTTAAGGCTAGACTGGCCTGGCCCAACCCAGCTCAACAGTAAACATGGACAGGTAAGGATCTGAGCCCCAAAAAGATAAGAAAGGAGTCCATCCTCTGATCAATAACTCAGGTTGTGATGCTTCATTAAGCCACCAGTGCAGAAGGGTTTCAACCCAACCACAGACGAGCCCGATCCAAGAAAAAAAATAGCCAAATTCTTAGGCAGCAAACCAACATTATGCTTCATCAGCTGCCAAATTTTATATATATATATATATGCCTACCACTTTTCTGGCCTACTGCCAGCCTACCGGGCTTTTGAAGGGGTTTTCCTTATATCTGACCATATGAATGTGTTCTACATGCTTGATTTTATAAGAATCGACTCTTGGATCGTCCGATTCCGACATGCAGGCAGGTGTTTATAAGGTTTAAAAATCAACGGTTTAAGATTTTCATAAAATTCAAGGCTTAAAAGTCATGTTTTTTATCCAAAAAACATGATCCAAGTGTTGTTTCCTAGCAAATCAACTATGTAGAACACATCTGCAGGGTCAGATTTGCGAAAAACAACCTGAAAACGCATGTTCGCTCGGGGTAGGCTGGTGGTAGGCCAGAAGAGTGATAGGCAGCTACCACTTTTCCAATCAACAACAACAACAACAACAACTATGCCTTCATCCCAAAACAATTGGGGTCGGCGATATGAACCAAAAAAGAAAATCATTATGGGTCTTCCACATGAATCCTTCTCCTCCGATCATTTCTATCCAATGCCATGTCCCCGGTGAGGTTCAAATCATTCATATCCTTTCCTATCATCTCCATCCAAATCTTCTTAGGCCTACCCCGACCTCTTTTAACTAATATATTTTCCCATTTCTCCATCTTTCTAACTGGAGCATCATTAGGCCTTCGCCGAATATGTTCAAACCACCGTAAATGATTCTCTCTCATCTTATTTTCAATGGATGCAACGCCTACCTTCTTACGTATCTCCTCGTTTCGAATCTTATCTTTTATTGTATTACCACACATCCATCTAAGCATACGCATCTCAGCTACACTCATTTTTTGAATATGATGTCTCTTGGCAGCCCAACATTCCGTACCACTTTTCCAATATATAACTATATATATATATATCACTTGCTGACTAGAAATATTTATTCTCATCATATTACCGTAAAGATAAAAGGATAAAAGATTGACAAGTGTAAAAGGAACGCGATATTTTGAAGTTTGAACATAACGCAAAAGGAGTATTTCAATGTGAAGAAGGAAAGTAGACACAATAGAGTCCTTGAAAGGTAAAAGTATTTTGGGCAGGAAGTTACACTCATTCACATCCCCAAAGCACAAATATGTGTCCCTGCACATTCACGCTCATGCAGGACATATGCAAACGTGGATACACGCATGCAAATATGAAAGAGTAAGGCAATGTACTTGTAGCCAACAAATAAAGCTAAAACTCAAGCACATCAAAGGGCAATAGATTAGCATAAGGTAAACTGGTGGAATATAACATATCCATGGCAGCCTGTTCATGACAATATGTCCCATTATAGGGCGAAGCAACTAAAAGAAAGCCTCTCATTGCCGATAGATCAATTTAATCTTTACATAATGCAAAATCATACCAAATACATAGAGACGGATGGGTTGCCTAAGCTGTTTTGGTTAACCATGGAAAAAATATGGTGGAGTCTTACCAATATGTAACTTCAGGAATCACCCAAGGAAGGCATCTCCCACAACCTTGAAAATGGCATGAGGCTTTCTACCCGTGGAAGGTGGAATAAGCAAACAAGAACACAATCTTATCTCAGTTCTAGATACATGGCCACTTCCAACACTGGAAGTATTTACAACAAATTTTGCTATGTTCCTTTCCCATGACTTTTGAATCCTAGCAGTTGGCACTCCAATAGAAATCTTTGGATGGGAATCTACGGAACATGGAGAGATGCTCTTCAGGGATGGAGCATCTGTACTGATGGACGAATTCTACAGAATGGATATTTTAACACCAGAATTGTCATATTTACTGGTAACGCTCTCCACATAAGAACTGACCCACTGCATATATAACAGATGTAGTGATTCGCCTGCCATGTTAAAATATTGAAAGCAGTCCAGTCATTGTCAACTTCTATATACTACATGAAAAAAAAATGAATATTTTGACAATATCTGATAAAGGAACCTTGAATATGCTGAAGATTAGGACTGCCACAAGCTGAGCCAATCCGAACCACAGCCTAAGCTGTTTAAGCTCAATTAGTTAGTCTCTCAATAATCAAACCTGGCCAAGCTCACTCAAGCTTGTTCATTTGGCTTGATCAGGCTCTTGCTTGGCTTGCCAAGCACAATCACACCATTTTTAACACAAAAGATTGTTATATTTTAAGTAAATGGGAGATAAGTTGAATTTCATTCCATGGCATCAAGGGTGCAAGCCACAAGGGTTTCCACTACGGCAACAGTTAGAGTGTTGTAAAGGTGTGTACATGCACACATTAGTGCGTACATAAAAAACAATTCTTAAAGCACCAATATACATTATGAGATGAAGAGTTTAGCAAGAACACAGTTGTGGTAATAATAAATTAAGATGTCTAAAAAGGCCAACCTTAGGAGATAAACGAAATCACAAACAGAAACATGACCACCAAATTCAAAAAGATAAGTGATGACTAACGAGTAATGACATGATCAACTGAATGTCAACAATGAGAATTGTCATATGCATCATAATGATAAAACTATAACAATAGCAACTTGTATCCCCACGAAGTAATGTACATAGATTCAACGTCAATTATCCTATGAGAATAATATAAATAAATAAATTAAAAAAGGATAGATTATATGATGCATCGTCAAAAAGAAAAATAGATTGAAAAATAAAATTCAGCACCCACCTCAAAAAATGATACAAAAAGAACATGTTCTCATTGACTTGAATACCGCATCAAAAGGTTGTCGCTTCAATCTCTTCGGTTTTACCACCATTTTCTCCATTGTAATCCACCTGCAACAATGACGGAACTATTGACTCATCTACATTCATGTTCAAGACGTTCAACTCATGCTCTCCCTCTAAATCAAACTCCTCTATATCTACATCCCAAAACTTTGATGGTCCTTCTCTGCAATAAGACAATAATTAGCAAAAAGAAAGAGCCTATCAATATTTAATTCATTTTTGTAATAAAATAGAAAACTAATACAATCAAACTACTTAAAAGTAATTGTGTATTACCTGCATTTCTCATCTCCTTTTGAAATTAAACGAAGGTTGTGACGCACGTACACTAGATCTTCTGCACGGCTAGTCGAGAGTTTGTTTCTCCTAATGGTTTGGATTTGTGAATGCTTACTCCAGTTTCTCTCGCGAGATGATAACGTGACAGGCTGTGCTAAAAGTCTCAATGCAAGACGCTGAAGTAGGGGCATACTTGCACCATGTAATACCCACCATGTCATGGGTTCAACATCATCTCTAGCCTTTATCGCTTCTAAACCACCACAAAGTCCAACCCCAGTAACAAACTGCGCAAATTCTTCCTGAACTTGATGAAATTGCTCAAGATCTGAATAAACTCTGCTTAAATATTCTGATCTATGCTTTGATAATTCTGAATTTTGATGTGGAGGAACACGACCGGCTCTATTAGATAGCCATTTCTTTCCATAGTACATGGGATTCAAGGAATGAGCAACGCAGTGCAATGAAGTGTTAGTCTTCTTCCACGCATCAACCAAGATGGATTGTATATAATCAAAGAAATCTGAGGAATCAACTAAAGGATCCTTTTTCTCATGCTTAAAAATTATCCCTTGAATCTTTTCGATCATATTATCCCACATCTCATAGACTCTATGCAACACTGGCTCATCCATGTCAACCATCCTTAACATCTCCCATATTGGTCCTGTGAACTCTAAAAAGTAGTCAATTTTATCCCACCACATATCATCAAGAACACATTTTTTAAGCATTTGGGCTTTTTCTAGATCTTCTGATCGGTAAAAACTCCAATCAACATCTGAGACCATTCGAATGAGAGAATCTCGAACCAGCTTAATGTGCGTGATCATCACTATCAATGAAGTTAATCTAGTCTCACCTATCTTTAACATTTTTAAATTGGAATATTTGTTGTAAAGTGAAAGTGCATGCTGGTGATTGAGCACAAAATTTATCAACAATTGGGCATCCTTTTCTAGATCATCAATCCAAGCACACAACTCATTAGCTTTTGCATTTTGCTCTTTATTCGGTAGATTGCATATGGTTTTCACTACCCACCTTAATGTGTATGCTACACATGGTGTCCAGTATATATAAGGAAACTCTTCTTCCAATGATAAGCCAGCTGTTTTGTAAACCATCTCATCATCCGTGATCAACTGCACAACCTTTTTAGGCCCAACTTCTTTTACAATCTCAGAAAATAAGTTCTTTATGTATGTAGCATTTCTGTATTCCCCAGATGCATCAACCACTTTTAAAAAAATTGGCCCTTTAATCGATACTGCAAAGAAATTTATCAAAGAGCGATGTTGATTGTCTATCCATCCATCACAAACAATGGATACTCCATTTTCCTCCCAAGAAAACTTTTTATATTCTAATAACTTATCAACATAGTTTCTTTCTTCCTTAAGAATTGTTGTTCGAAGTTTCTCGGAACTTGGAGGGACATATCCTTGCAAGTTGCTATTTGCCAAAGAAGTTATCAAATCTTTCCAATATGGATTACGTGCTAAATTAAATGGCAATGATGCTGAGAAGAAAAGTCTCCCGATCTTCCTATCAATCTCTTCTCGTGAAGTAGTTTTAACCACCCCCTGTGCAACTACATCTCCTTTCCTTTTCTTGTTTGAAGAATCATCATTAGAAAAGGAGAAAATGATACTTGATGTAGCACTTTTCTTCTTGTTTTCATAATCATCTTGTAGTTTCTGTAGAACCTTCAACATATCTGGATCAACTTTCTTGCAGGCTGAAATCCCAGTCCCTTCAGTCTTAAGCAAATGGCCTTTGACTCTGTAATAGGTCCCAATATATTGAGTCCCACAAAAATTACACACCCATGGCCTATTCCCCCCACCTCTTTTTCCACTTGTAGGCAGATCCAACTTCCTCACATGCCTCCAAAGTGGGCCTTCTTGGTTGTTAAACTCATGCACATTCCCACTAGTACTACAGCTTGAAGCCACTTGTATTTTTCCTTTGCTTGACATAATTCCTTGTTAAAGAATTTTGCAATTCACAGTCACACCTATCAAAGAACCAAAAGATATGTAAGCAATTCAAAGTTAAGTATATCAAAAAATAAATGATAACCAATCCCCCTTTGATTTCATAGATCATTACAAGGTTCAAATATGAATAGATACATTCCTCATATTAGGTGTCGAAAAAAGGGTTGTTTCTGTTGCTTTCCTGTGATCAAATAGTTTTAACCATCTTCCATTTAAAACATCAAAAGTAAAGAAATAGAAACTAGAAATCAGGAGTTCAAATCAACAATGAAATGGATTTAGTATATTCAAACATAGACTGATGATATTCTGAACAGGATTCAAAGTTGCAAATCTTGACATAGCATGAAGGTTAACAACAAAAATATGGAGAATAAAAAGCCCGTTCTTATTTTTTAAAGATATTACAATGCCAACACGAATTTGCTTAGCAAGATAATCTATCACAAATAGAGACTTGTTAGTCCCATGTCGTAATTTTGCAAGAAGTAATATCCACATGTTAAAAGGATTTATGCCATAACCAATAAAGAATACAAAAATATCAAAAGGGTGTAAAGTTTCCGTCACCAACTCTAGGAGACTAAAATACAAGTAGTAAAGCAACTCAATCACAGGGAATGGATTTTACAGACAAAAAACACAAAGTCTACTGCCAAAGAAAAATAAAAAATATAAATATAAATCAAAACATATAATCAAAAACGTCATCAAAGAAGAAAAGAAATACATAAGTTCAGGAAAACCCCCAAGATAATAGGTTTTAACATCTATATTTGCCAGTGCAGGAAATAAGGCAAACTCCCAAAAGAAGAAAAAGTGGAAAACGTGAAAAAATAACTTTATAATGGAAGGGAAAAGACCGCATATTAAACATGAGGTGATGTAAGAAGGATTCTGGACCAAGCACGTAGTGAACAAGGCTGCGAACAAATTATGTATGAACGGATCCTATAAAAAATAGATGAACATGCACTAGCATAACACAGTTTGCTCTAACCGCAATTGCACTCAAGCAACATAAACTCATAAAAGCAGACATCCCACATCAACTGAGAACCTATTCACCTACATCATAACCCAAAACAAAGAGATGCGCCCGAAAATACCCGAAATACTTGTGTAACGACTTCTAAGCATACCATTTGGGTTCAAGGATTGAGAAGCAACTTCCCATCGATGAGATCGGGAGGGAGCAAACGAGCAAAGAAACAAAACAGCGCAAAGATTAAGAACCGCATAGCTTTATCAAACGCAATGAGATAAATCTCATTGGTGGTCAAAATGCAGATGAAAGAGAATGAAAATCAGCTCATTTTTACAACAATAGGCTTCTTTTAAGAAGCCCTACAACAGAACTCATGTGGAACGTGGCCGGCCTCTAGATCGCATCGGCTTTTCCATCGATTCCTTCCTCCGGGAAATGCTTCCTTAGCAGCATACTTCAAGATGCAGAAAAACAGAAACCGGATCCTCTATTCTCAAAAACGTCTTTTTCCCCCCTTTGGAAGAAACAACAAAAGCGGAAGCAAGGGAAGTAGCACGATTCGAGAAACTCAGTCATCCAAAAAACAAGAAACAGATCGCGCATAAAATCAAACGAAATAAGAGGGGAAACCGAATCCCTATTTCCAGAAATCCACGGAAAGTTCTGGAAACGAGAAACCCGAACTTCGGATCTCATTTCCTGCGTTTGAAACAAACACGAAAAAGAAGGAAACGAGAAAGTTAGATTCCAGTAACCCCGCTTATTCAGCGCATGTTACTCCAAACAAACCAAGAGAGAGAGAGAGAGAGAGAATCACACATGAAGTCAAACAAACAGAAAAGAGAGAAACTGAAGCCCTAACTCCAGAAATCCACGGAAAATCGCGGAAAGGGAGGGTTTTGAGTTCTCACCCTAAAAAAACGGGAAAGAGGGATTTCCCTTCGATGGAAATCCCGGATTTTCTCCCCTTGCCGAAGATCGAGAGAGAGAGAGAGAGAGAGAAATGTAGAAAATTTTTCTTGACTTCTTCCGGAAAATGGAAAAAGATCGGGACGATTTTCCGCCGAGAGAGAGAGAAGGCTAAAAGGCGTCGTCTCCTTCGCTTGGGGCCGGCATGTGCGATGGGGCACGTGCGAGTCTCGGGAGGGTTGATTTCTGCTGCACGCTCGCTCTCTCCACTGGGCAAGACGACGAGCGAGAGAGAGAGAGGTCACGGGTTCGAATAGTGACCGGGAGTACATTCATCACTAAAAAAGGGCAGCACCTCCTCGACGCTGAATTGACCGTTTTATCCCGTCTATTTGCTAGAAATGACCTCCTAGGGAGGTTGACCTTGGGGATGGACTCCAAGCCAATGGATCGGATTTTATCGCATATAATACGAAATTCTATCACTTTTAGTTGCGTTTTTTTGTTATGACGAAGGTAAACCCTAACGAGAACAGGGTCACTTAATAGGCCCACCTTACTACCAGCTAAAATTTCCATTTGAGGACACAACGGCTTTCAACTTGACATAGGACCCCGCTGACCACATGAGTAAACCGCTGTGGTGGTTAGGTTTTGATGCATTTGGTATGCAAAAAGGCTCAAAACCATATCTGATTATAATCCAATGTAGATGTGAATTTGATTTTATGCAATTGAACTTGAGAAGTATATGAATTTGATAGATATTTTGTTGGGTTTTGTG
Organism: Nuphar pumila; assembly: GCF_984573655.1. Taxonomy (NCBI): domain Eukaryota; kingdom Viridiplantae; phylum Streptophyta; class Magnoliopsida; order Nymphaeales; family Nymphaeaceae; genus Nuphar; species Nuphar pumila. Next base: position 33,671,206 of record NC_143255.1, read on the forward strand.
GACTCGGGGGTGTGCCCAGAGATGGAAGCTCCAAGTCAATAGAGGAGAATAAGAATTTGGTAAATGACATGCTTTAGTCCGGATTTCCTTGATACTCATCAATAATAATCCTGCAAAGTCATGGGCTGGGTATAATTATTCTCCTTTGGGCAGCTGTTTCTCAATCATAACTAGCCCACCATTAAAATTGTGACTCTTGCATTCCCAATTGTATTGGTTATCTTATGAGATATGGCCTTCACCACAATGTTTGTGATCTTTTGGGGTTTCATAAGTGAGACCCTATGGTTACACTGAATCTAGATTTAGTTTCTTGATCCAACATCTCTAATTTAGTCATATTGGAAGAATGCCCATATTATATCATATATATAGCACTTTATGATAAAACATACACCAAATAAACTTGCATAATTTTTTGGATTATATTAATATCTAGGTATGATATTTTCCTCACATGTTATGTGTTATTTCTTACATAATCATATGAATTTTTTCATCATGCAATTTCAAGTATAAGGTTTTCACATATGTTATGGGTTATTTCTCACACAACCATGTGTATTTTTTTTCATTTTTCGAGTATGATATTTTTTATATATGTTATGGGTGATATTTTACATAGTCATTTAATATTTTTATCAACATATGAACCATGATTATTTTTACATATGATATATATTTAGTCACGGCATTATCAACCATATAGGTTTATTATCATGTCACGATTTAAAGTATAATGGTGGTATTTTTATGAATATACTTTAAAGATGTATTTTGATAAAAAATTATTTGTGAAAGTTAGTCACCAAATTATAAAACTCAACTCTCACTAGTATAAGAAGAGGGTCAAACTCAAGGAACGGTCTTTGATAAACTTTGTATTTCAATCAATGCTATGCTTATTGCCTTAAAAAAATTAAAAGTAATTAAAATTCAACAATCAAATGTTTAAGAGCTTATTACAACGCAATCAAACTGAAATAAAATTAATTACAATTCTTGAATGTGGCCAAAAGGCCCTGATTAACTAGAAATTGAAAAAAAAATAGAAAAATAGAATAATAGAGCTTTCGCCTTTTGATCCCTCAATGAAGATCCAAATTCTTTTCAAATCACACACTCCACTCAGCAAATGGCCTCCACCTATTAAACACTAAAAGAAAAACACGAAAATACAAAATTCTATACTAATGGGGCTAGCACACAAAATTACAATTCTGCCATTCACATTCTAGAATTTTCTATCAAAACAAGTTTCTGTAATTTAGCAGAACAGGATATCAATCAAATTCAGATCCTTCTAAAAATTTACAGAAATGATTCTAACACGTGTAGAAAGTGAATTTAACTTATGGAATTAAAAAAATTTGTGTGAAACTCCAGCTACAACTAAATAAACAGTAACTAGGAAAAACAAAAAATCTACTAGCAATTATCTGACAACTTCTTATATCTTATTGTTTTACTATAACAAACTGAATTGGAAATAAATGAAAATTTCTATATTGAAACTAGATTCATCCAGAAATTCAATCCACTTTACGGATTTGAATTCAGAGTTCAGAATATTCAGATAATTGAAAACAAAATACAGAAAAATAACAGGAAACTATAGAACATAATTTTTGAGATTTTTGGATATGTAGCTGAAAATTTTTGTAACAGGCTATGAAATGGAATCTGATCTTGCTACATTTTTGCAGAAATAAAATAGATTCAAGTAAGGAATAGATCCAATTTACGGATCTTGATTTGGATTCCATAAATTTGATTTACACTAAAATCAAAATCAAATAAAAAATTAGAAAAACAAAATTCTTGAATTGTCGATTTTCACTCTTTGATCCAATTGATTGGATCAAAGAATGAATGAATCGAATTTCAAAGAAGGAAATCTAAATTCTAAACTAACTAATTACGGAATTAAAATCAAGAAACAAAAATTACAATACCGAAATTAGATCTAAACTATTTTGAATGGATTGATCACATCTACAATTGGATTTACACCAATTGAGCATGGATCATCATTCTCTTTTTGTGTTTTTGCTAAAATTGAAAAGAAAAGATCAAATCAAGCACAGATCAATTGATTTGATCCAATTTAATCTGATCTAAAAGAAAATGAAAATGAAAATAATACTGAAATTGAATCTAACTAGAAGATCCAATCGGCCGATTGGAATTGGACTTGTGCCAATTTCAAGAATGTTGATCAAGCTTCTTCTATTAGAATTTTTGTGATTTTCGATTAGAGGAATTGAATAAGAACTAATCAAGAACATAAAATTACAGCAATTGAATTGATCAAATCAAAATAAAAGAAAATGAAAAGAAGAAAAACAAAAGAACATGCAAATGCAAGCAATAGAGAATAAGAAGAACTCACTGGATGGATGATCCGACAATTTTGATTGTTTTGATTAAGAAAAAAGTGATCTCTACCACTCTTGATGTGCCGCACTACATTCGGATCAGACCTCCATGCTCGTATCTTAAGTGAGAAAAGAAGAGAAAGGAGAAAGAAAGAAGAAGAATAAGAAGTTTTGAGCAGAAAAAAAGGAGAATTGCATGGGAAGAAGAGGAGAAAATGGAGAGAAAGTTTGGGCATGAATTGGGCTGGAGACCCCTTTCACCCCCCCCCCCCACTATGTGAAGTATTTATAGGCTAGTTGTTGATTTTATAAATTAAATCCTATAAATTTTACAATATTTAAAAAACTACCTAAACTATTTAAAAATTACAATTGCAAAGTGGCGCCAATCTAGATGGGGTTTTCTAAAAAACTTATGATGGATTTGGGTAAATGTGTTTGTTGAACACATTAACATTGGATTCAAGATCCAATTAATGTGTTTTTGACTGAATAAATTTCCAAATCGCCTTGGGATTCGCTTCAAAACCGTAAAGTGGTCATAACTTCCTCGTTTTAACCCCAAATTTCACAAGATTCAAACCATAGCTTCTTTATTCTTAAAACATCATAAGCATGTAATGTAAATCAATAAAGACACTTAAATGCATTATTTATGTATGAATTATGAATGCATTGTCACGCATTATCAAATTCTCACATGCTTACTGTTTGCTAATCCTCGAGTAAACGCGACTCCAAGACTACAAGAAAATAAAACTCTATTTTAAACAATGCAGAATTAATGTAAAATGCGTAACTCACTTTCATAGGAATCACAGTTGCATTTAGCATATGCAACAAGCCCTTTAAACCCCTGGGTTACCCTAGTAGACGAGTAAGGTCTCGTGATGGTTTCCAGTGATGATACCTATAAACATCTCTGTTATGCATAATTTTATATTTTTCTAAAATTATCAGGCATATAAAAGCTATTTTTAAGAAATATATTTCAGGTATTCATATTTTTTTTCTTTTATTGAATCATCCATGCCTCCACAATAGAAAATTTTATTTTTATCTCTTTAGACTTCAAGATTATATATGTTTTATTTTTAGAAAAAAATTATTTACTCATGTCATCCTCTATTTATCCTTACACAAATGCTTTTGCACTGTTTTGTAAAAAATTTCAAGCAATGTTTTTCTTTTCTTCAAGCTCTTTTATTTTTTTTTATTTTATTAAGCACTATGTCAATTTTTAGATTTCATAACCCATGTAACAAGCTTTAGGCTAGTGACTCCTAGGTCAGACAACCTTAGAGCACTAGACACAGAGTGTCCCTCAAACTTAATCACTCGGGTCACTACATCTTGAATTTCCATAATTACATATAGTTTTTCTCTATGCTTTAGCAATGTCCCTACTAACTGGGCTTTCTAATGGATCCTTGTAGCGAGCTTTGGGCCGATGGCTCCCAAACAAGATGACTTTAGGGCATCAGGTGTAGAACACCACTTGGGCTTAATTACACGAATCCAAAAGGCCTCATGTGATACTTGCAGAGAGAGTTTTGATAACCAATGATTAGGAATTCAATCACATGAGTGTAAGCACTTCAACTTATGCCTGAACCTTGCTTTTAAATGCGCTATAGCTAGAAGTGTCAAAATACTATTTGTATACTCTTTTTCTTTTTCTTTTTCTTTCTTTGCTTAGATTGCTCATTTTTGAAAAAATCAGCACATCTGTATTCATGTAATTCATTGTAAACACCCCCAAATTTTTCATCTTCATTTACAAGCCTTTTTTTTCCACTGAGACCCGCTCTCTAAACCCTTCAGGGAACCAGTTGATCGACATCTGAGCCAGGGCTGTTCATAGCCCAAATTTTACAATAAATTTCAGTACTTCATCTTGCAACCAAGATTTAATATCCATTTTGACTCAATTTCAATCATCAATTCTTGCCTTACGAACAAAAATGTTCAAATTTTTAGCTCTGTCAGGGGTCCAAGATTTCAAATCCCTCATCCAGGGTTTATCTTTTGCATCTCATTGCATGTCATTTCATATCATCTCACATCATTGTATGTCATTGCATGTGATTTTATGGCATTGCATCTCATTCATGAGATCCAGCACTCCTGTTTTTCAAAATATTTAATCCAGGTTCGATTTTAAAACTTTTCTTTCAAAAATTAATTCCAAATACCTGGGTTTTTAAATCGACATTTTGCCATTTGTTAACCCCCCAGGATCTTATTTTCTTCAGAAAAACAATTTGGATTTATTTTAAAATCAATTTTTAACTGATTTCAATCCTCAGACGAGACCCAGCTAGGTGGTGTCCCTTATGGATTCCTTCATTTATCAAGTTTCTCAAAATTTCAAAGTCTTAGTTGGACCAGGACTCTATCTTTTCATCTTTTTAAACCTTTTTTAAAACTTCATTTTGATTTTAAATCATATGTAGTCATATCCGTTGCCCATTCTTTTTATTTTGGCCAAAATCTTAGAGTCTCATTCGAATTAGGACTCTTTCCCAGAGCCCTAATCGAATCAGGACTATGTCTCGATTTCATCCTTTATTCATGTTTTCACTTATTTTCAGAAATTTTCTCATTTGGCTTTCAAAAAGATAAAAATTTTAGAGTCTCAGTTGGATTAGGACTCTTTTTCAGAGTTTTAGTCGGAGTAGAACTCTATTCTTTACCTATATTTTTACTTGTGTTCACAAAAATCTTTCAAAGGAAGTCTAAATCTCAGAGTTTCAGTCAAATTAGGACTCTTCCACAGAGTCCTAGTCGAATCAAGACTCTGAACCCAACTCCAATTTCTATCTTATTTTCACCTATTTCTAAAACTCTTTCATTTGTTATCTAAGAAAACCCTAAATTTTAAGGGTTTTAGTTGAATTAGGACTTTGTCCCAGAGTCCTAGTTGGATCAGGACTCTAATTCTGATTTCAGTTTTCATCTTGTTTTCACCCATTTTCGTGAAAACCCTTCAAAATCTTCTTGTCTGTTTTCAAAAAAACCAAAATTTCTTAAGTTCTAGTCAAATTAGGACTCTGTCTCAGAGTTCTGATCGGATCAGGACTCTGGTCTGATTTCTGTTTTAACTCCCATTTTTACTTGTTTTTAAAACTTCTTCACCTATTTTTCAAAAAAAAAAATCCAATTTTGTAGAGTTTTAGTCAACTTAGGACTTTATTTCAAGAGTTTCAGTTGAACTAGGACTCTGACCCTAACTTCATTTTTCAGCTCATTTTATCAAATTCTAAAAAAAACCTTTTAAAATTCCTTTATTTATCTTTCAAAAATGTCAAAATTCTAGAGTTCTAGTCGAATTAAGACTATGTCCCCAGAGTTTCAGTTGGATCAGAACTCTGTTCTGATTTCACTGCTTGCTATTTTCACTGGTTTTTAAAAATTATTTTATCTATTTTTCAGAAATGCAAAAAATCTAGAGTTTCAGTCCGATCAGGACTCTGTCTCAGAGTCCTAATTCGGCTAGGTCTCCATTTTGATTTTTGTTTCTACTTTCATTTTCATTCCTCTTCACTTATTTTTCAAAAATTAGTCCATTTCGCAGAGTTTCAGTTGATTCGGGACTCTATTTCAAAGTTTCGGTTGAGTTAGGACTCTAACTCTGGCTGCATTTTCTAACTTATTTTCACCAGTTCTGAGAAAATCTTTCAAAAACTTCTTCATTTGGCTTTGAAAACCTAAATCTCATAGTTTAGTTGGTTCAGGACTCTGGTCTAGAGTTTCAGTCCGCTTAGGACTCTATTTTCAAAGACCTCTAAATTTCATCTGTTGATTTTAACTCAATTTTAAAACTATTTTCAGTCTTTATTTTAACTTTTTCAAAACTATAATGTGGGTTCCCTCCAAGTTGGCATCATATCTAGAAGAGTCCTGATCTAGTCAGAACTCTATTTGGTTTTAAAAACCTTCAATTCTCATTCTAATTTTAAATCTCTTTTGAAAATCGCTCACTTTCAAGTTTTAAAATCATTTTGAAAAATTAAGTGGGGCCCACTCTGGGTGGCGCCACATTTGAAAGAGTCAGGGTTAGATTAGGGTTAGTCAGTGTCTTAGTTAGGTTAGGAGTCTAGAAGAATGCAAACTTGATTTTAAAAGTCACATTCTTACTTTAGATTTTAACTTTGATATTAAAGCTTTTAAATTCAAGTTTTAAAAAAACCAAATGTGGGCCCACAGGGGTTGGCACCACATTTGGATAGGTTTTAGGGTTTTATTAGGATTTAGATTAGGTAGTTAGGGCCAATGGTTGGTTAGAAAATTCTAAAAAAAATTGCCCCCATATGGTGCTTATCCGACCTAATTAGGAAACTTATTTCTTTCCAAATTAGTTTTCCTAAAAATCTATAAATAGGGGCCAAAAGGAGGGATCTCTCTCTATTTTCTCTCTCAGTTTTCATGGCCTCTATCTCCTCCCAGCATCCTTTCCTTCCTCCATTGAAGCTACACCAACCCAAGGTAAGATTTTATATTTTCTTTCATGGTTTTTATTTATTTTTTTTATGCCTTTTACCATGAATTTCACCATTATCGCCTCTTGCTTATGGGTTTCAAGCATGGTTCACTTTCAAGAATCTCAAAATCGATTCAAAAAAGTAATCCAACTCTATTTAATGGTGTTTTTCATGATTCTAATCTGTTGGAATAATTTAAATTATCATTTTTTATGTTTAAGCCAATAAAAAGATGAGTTTCACCCGTTTAATGGGTCAAATCCCTCTTTCGAATGCTAAATCAAGTTCTAATCATGCTTTCCCTGATTTTTTTATTCTATTTCACTGTATTAATGTTTATTTTACTTATTCAAGCATCAAATCCAATTTCTTTGTGTTATTTACATATTTGTTTCATTATTTTTCATATTTAGATTAGGGTTTTTGATATTTTATCGAATATCCATATGTTTCAACCCCGGGCATGCGAAAATCATGTTATTTCATGTTTAAGTTTTCATCAAAAAAAAATATTTTTTTTAGGGATGGTTCATGGATTTGTCAGTGATCTCCTATAAAAAAATCAGATTATTTTAGGTTCTATAGCCCTATCAAAAAAATAGAAAACCGAACTGTGATTTTTAAACCTTAAAATCACTATTGGGACTCGGGAACAACTTGTAGAGGTGATATCTCTCTCGTCAAAGATTCGATTTACGATCCGTAAATTAAATTAGTTTCATATTAATGTATAGTATTTACTGTATTGTTTTCATATTTTTTTGCATATGTCTGCTATTTTTCCTCTGTCAGAAGATAGAATCAGTTTCTCAGAGCTTGTTATACTTCGTTTAAACCTTAGATCAACTTGTGTCGATTGTATCTCCTTAACCAGAGATCTGATTGATGATCCGTAAAAAGAAAAATATTCCTTTATGTGTTTGCTATCCATTGCTAAAATTTTATAATTTTTTAATGTAGTTTGCTATATTTCCTTATACCTGAAACCGAATGCATGTATTTCAACTCGTTATATATTTGTTATAATTGATCATATATTGCCAGAATGATATCTCCCTAACCAAAGATGATTTTTCTGATCTGTAAAAAGGATTTTTTTTTTTCCTAGTATCTCTCTGTAAAATTTTATGAATTTCTATGGTGATTTAATCCCTGATTCAAGTCTGACACTGTGACAGGTATGTGCCCTCGAGCAAAATCGTATATTTTAGGGTTTTATTCAATTTTCATATTATGATAATGTCAAAAACATATTTTTTTTACTTTATTTTAATTTTAGGGTTATCATAACTATCCATGTTGGTTTTGATTAATTTTTGAGCTTATTTGATAAGTTATTTGATTAAATCATGAAAATAGGGTACTCACGGAGTCCCGATTCAAGTGAAACACTGGCAAAAAGCATGATTTTTGTGATATTTCAAGTTTTTTTTATAAATGTTTATATTTTTTAGGGTTTTATCATGTTTATAATCATGCTAGGATACTGCATACCCGATTCGGCTTTGATTTGAATCTTTTTGAGCCCTAAATCAAAATTTTTACCAAAATATTTTTTGAAAACCCTGGTTTCAAGGCCATCGTCTTATTTTTATGGGTATTTTTGTCATTTTTTTCTAAATTGTGAATTTCAAAGTTGTTTATTTTTATTATTTCTTTAATTTTATATCATATTTTATTATGTTTATCTCAGGGAAACATAGAAAAAAACTTATATTTAGATAAATCTAGTAATTTTCAGATATTACTGGATAAATCGAGAAAAGCCAATATATTTTCACTAACAAGTTTTCTAGTTTTGCAGGTACATTCAAGAGTGTATTCTATTTTATTTCTTTTTTTTTATGCAAATTGTAATTGTAAATTTGGATTAAGAATTTACTTTTTCTACTTAGAATAGGATTGCATTGCATATAGTTTTATTCTTTAATAATGTTAATGTATGATGGATGATGATTCATACATATTCAAACTCACAATGGTCTACATGAATGACACGTGCACTAGCTTCTAGGTTATTGGTAAACTCGATTGAGTTCGTATTTATGGTCATAGTCAGAATACGAACAAAATCCATATTTATCATCTTCTTTTAAGCCACAATCAACCTACACTCTTAGGCTATCTTAAAAAACTATTGTATATTTCAATCTTTTATAAATGTTTTTCTCATTTTAGAATCAAATGAGATATATTCAATCCATATCTGTGGCCAAAGTCAGGGATATGAGGCGAATTTACATCATTAAAGTTCTATAAGGCACACAAACTCTCTTTTCCGAACAATTTTCTCAAAAATCTCCAAAAATCTTTTCTCAAAATCATATTCATACATCATTTAGGTTTAGATTGCATCATGAAAATAAAAGTTTCACAGGGCTACATGCCCCTTCTTTTGACTTGTTTTCCAATTCTATTTCAAAAAAATCATTTTTCCTTAAATTTGCCCTGATTTTCCTCAAAATCGATTTTCTGGTTTTTCAAAGATTTTTCAAGTCTCTCAAACTCAATTCATGAATTTCTAAGTTATATTCTCAATTTTAAAGTCCAAATTCAGAGAAATCAACTTTCTTTGTCATTTTGAGTTTCCTCAGAATTTGATTTTCTCAAAACTTCAAGATTTCTTCAAAAATCGATTTTCCTTTAATTCAGAAATGTTCTCTCAACATGGTTCATGATTTTCAAGTGGTCTATTTTTCATGTATTTCAAATCTATAAAGCATACATCATGTTTTTTAATAAAAAATTTCTCTAAGTCATAGCACATGTTTGATTCTTGGTGTATCTAGGAAATAGAACATCAATTTAAACAAGTTGAGCAAAGCAAAGCACTAGATTGATCCTTGGTTCAATTACCTCTGGTTATGGTGTTAGGAACGGTTGAACCTCATACCGACAGGCAAGTCCCATTCTTCGAAATTATCCTATATTTTAAAACGGAGGCGAGTTATTTTTAAAATCTTTTTCAAAGGTCAGTTTGACTTGCAAAAGTAAAATTTTGCAATGATAACAAGTTTGACGATCGTGATGGGACCTGTCTTTGCCTAATCAACCTAATGCTTTGTTCTATTCGACTTGTCAAAATTGTGTTCTACAATGTTAGCTTTATATCTTATAAACCTAGGAGCCTAGAATTAAACCCAGCTGACATTAAAGCTTGTAGACTTAGGCATGGTTTAGTAGGACCGATTGAGGAGGCATTATTCATGTTCACTTAGACTTAGGTCAAATACAATCCTCCTCAATCTAGGATTTGATTGAAAATAATGTTTGCCTCTAAAAATTTTCAAAATTCCACTTCTTTAGGTCATTATAGTCTTCTGTTTTCTTGCATGTTGATCATATTTTAAAAACAACCCCACATACTTTTACCTGGCCACCACATTGCTGGGCTTTCTTCCAGAACCATAGTTCAGGACAAGGCCTCACAACTGGGCCGCATATTTGGGTTGATCCCTCTGCCACATGCCGAGGCCATAGTCCAAAGTATATCGGCAGGCGCTCAAGAATGATGAAAAACATGAGCTTAGAACCAGAGAAATTGATTTTATGTCACGTACTTCAAGCCTCGGTTCAAGTATATTGGCATAGCATGATTAGACACAGATGATCTGAGCCTTAGAGTTAGGATTAGGGTCCTACAACTATTTCAAATTTTTTGCATCTAGAGTCAACTTTTTACGAAATGTTATATGAGCATACTTGATTGTGCAGGATGTGATTGAATGTCTCATAGTTATTTCTTCTATTCTTTATATTTTTCCATAAATTTTTTTAAAATACTGAATGATTTTCAAAATCCCTTATTTCCCATATGTTTTCATGCATTGCCTAACATCTCCTTATTTTTTAAACCCTGGACGATTTTCAGAAAACTCCTCTATTTTCTTCAAAACTCTAGGTGATTTTCATCTTCCCTTTTCTTTGAATCTTGAAGTTTCAGCCTTGTTTTGATCCTACCTGCAATTTCTTCAAAAATCGTGTGGTTTTCCTCAAGTCTTGTCCTTACATCTTTTTTATTTTTTAATCTATCTTGATGGCATCCAGTCAGTTTGATTGAGTTTTTCCTGAGAGCCATATCTCTTATGAGGTGCAGCAAGGTCTTTTCGATCATCGAACTCTGAACATCAGACCTTTCATTCCCTGGTGGTACTATTCTTGGCTCAAGAACTTCTCTCGTAAGTTTTCGGACCATCTAAGTGACTGCAGATTGGAACTGACATCAGTAGTGGGAGAACAGATCATCAACAACAGTTTGATTCAAGCATTAGCAGAGTGGTGGAATCCGCGTACCTGTACATTTTGGTTCTTGTGGAGAGACATGAGTCTACTACCAGACGAATTCTCAGACATCATGGGTCTACCTAAGCCAACTGGTCAGTTCGACGATCCCATAGAGCAACAATTTTTTATCGATGTCAAGGGACTCGACCCTCGAGATGCTCCAGCCCGGATGACTGGACGCAGATCTTGACCACTGATAGAGGCATATGAGAGACAACATGTCGATCTGTTTGAGCTATACCAACAGTATGGAGCCTTTGAAGAAGTCGACTCCTTATCCCGAGCAGCTTGAGAGAGGATTCAACACACAATGGTCTTGTATATAGTAGGACTAACATTCTTTCAGGATGGGGAAAACTATATTGATATCAGAATAGTACAACTTTTGTGAAGATGGGGAAGTCGGCAGACCAACCGTCTCTCAATCGCCATGGCCGCACTTGCCTTCTTGTACCGTGGATCTATTTCGTGCTTAAAGATTCTATCTTAGTAGAAGGGTGCATCTACGCATTACAGTCTTGGTTCCTCCGACATGTGCCATCTCGAGCCAACTCATTCAGATACAATAACAAGAAGCCATTACCCACTTCTCGGTACAGATTCTTGACCGAGAACCTTCATGAAGAGGAAATCGCATGGGACTACTTCGACCATTAGGAGTCACTCCCTCGATACACCTATGCATATGGCAAAAGATTCAAGTTACTCAGACCTTTTTTTTTCTGTTTATTACCAACCAGAGCGATGTGTCAGGCAATTTTCACAGAGACAGAAGTGCATTGATGTTCGATTATTGTCAGACATTGTGTCAAAGTTTAATCTAAAGTCTACTCAATGGTCTGGAGTATGCCATTCTGCCAAGCATAGCTGGGATTCTTTCATTACTCTCACTGTTTTTCCTGGACCTTGAGTGTCTTCTGACTACCATGAATGGTGGCAGATTGTTTGTCCACCCCCTCTTTATCAAGTTTACTATTAATAAAACTATCTTCCTTCAACCATTCTCATTTTATCATGGTTTGACGACCTCGCCTAGGTAACAAGGCATATTTTATCAACACAATTATCGTGATTTCAGCAATGACCCAATACCTGGTAATGGGATATTCTTCCAATTGTCAATCTGATCTTCAAATATTTTCCCTCTACTTATCTTTATTCCAAATTATTTTCAGAACCTAATGATCCCTCTTATTCTGCAGAGAGCATTTGCAATCCTTCATGGTTCAGATGAGGTCTGGTAAGAAGATCATATCTATCCAGCATATCGATCACTCTTCCACATCTGAATAGAAAATGTCGTCTCCACGATCTCCCAAGGATCAAAGTCAGCAAGGCAACGATGATGTTGATCCTCAGATGTATGCACTACTCCAAAAGATGATAAAAAAGATGTTGACTGAGCAAGCAGAGGCTAGTTCAGGCAAGATTCTTAGCAAGAAGAAAGTTAAGGGCCAAACAATGAAGAAGCATCTGAAAATCTCAAAGAAACAGATTCAGCACGAGGACACTTCTGACGAATATGAATCAGTGGGTGATTCTGATGAAGAATATGAGATTCAACATGCATTTCAAAAGTCGATTCAGGGGCAAGAGTCAGCCTGTAAATCCAAGGATCAGTCTGTTAATGACCCTGATCAGCCACAACTCAAAGATGTGATCAAAATGGTTAAGGATTTGCAAGCCCATAACAAGAGCAAGAAGGTCTTCACAAGTGAAGACTTTTATAATGGACTAGACAGGGATAACAGTCTCGACAATCTCCCCAAGAAGTTTATCAAGTTTGATGGTTCTGGCAACCCCAAAGCTCATCTTGTCATGTTTTTCGCTGAATGCGCCAAGTTCAAGCGGGACAATCGAGCCTTATTCCTTTGCTTCCTTCGCAGTGTGGAGAGAATGGTGGCCAAATGGTATTCAGAGCACATCAATTCCATTGAGTTGGCCAAATGGTATTCAGAGCACATCAATCCCATTGAGTTGAAGGAATTCGACAAGGTGGTTAATCTTTTCATTGAGCGATTTTTGTTCAACACAGAGGCTCTACCAACCCTCAATCATCTCTACAATTTGAAGCAAAAAGAGGACGAAAAGGCCAAAGACTTCATTCACAGATGGAGATCCACCTGTAATCGAATGAGGGATCCAATATCAGAAGGGCATGCATTGTCAGTGATCCTAAACAATTTCTTCCAACATCTAAGGAGTCTGATCTCTACCTCCCCTGCACGATCCTTTGTCAAATTAATAAAACGAGCTGAATGACTCGAGATGGGGGTAGCAAATGGAGTCTATGAGAGCATTACCATTGAAAGAAGTAGCCAAAATGCCAAGAAGAAGACTCACTTCACTCTTTCTGTCAACAATAACAAAGGCAACAAAAAAAATCATGATAACGATTCAGAGGGATTCAAAGGCTAAAAAAGAAAGTTCTTCAACAATGATAAGCCTCTTCAATCTAGTCCTCAACATAAAGAGAAAAATCAGGAAAAACCAAAGCGCAAGGATTGGAGCACTGATTGAAAGTTCACCCCTCTGGACCAGACACTCAAGAGTGTTCTGAAATACATGTTCACGAGAGATATGATCTGTTTGCCTAAAGCCACTGATCCCCCAGCAATCATGGGCAGATTCAAAGAGCAGTTCTGCAAATTTCATCGGGCACTAGGGCATGACACCGAGCATTGTTTCGTTCTGAAGAACATCATCCAAGATTGCATCGACAAAAATCTCCTTGTTGAAGATGAGGAAGACACCAGTCAACCGTTCTGATCGAGCTTCTTCAAGAAACTGACAATGCCAAGGCTATATCACTTCTTTCATTTTGCTTTTGTCATTTTAAAAGGAGCAATGTAATCCCAGTTCTCTTACCAATTTGTTATTCTTCTTCTTCAATCCATCAATAAAATTATCATTTTTCTCATAACTTGACACTATATTCTTTATATATTGTTGCTCTTTTTCCTTCTTTGAAATATGTCTTTTTGCGAGGAGTAACCTCTTTTAGAGTGCCTCCCGATTCAATCAAGAAGCTCATTGCCAGTCTTTCCCTTGTTACCTTTAGAGAGCGTTCTTCAAATATCAATAACTTATCCTTTCATCCAACATTTTACTCCCCAGTTACACTGGGGCATTTCTTTTTTTTGAAAATCTGTTTCTACTTCAAAACGTCATGTATCCAGACAGGATCAAACAAAATCTTTCATTAATCATTTGCATATATTTTTATTCATGTGCATTTGTTTGCATTCATTTACATTTGTCGGCATTCATTTGCATTCATTCACATCCATTTACATTAATTTGCATTAAATTTATTACCCATTCAGGATAAGGGATAAATGTTGAGACCCCGACAGTCATTTATGACAATCAATCATGAAGGCGAAGTTGAAAATTTTCATCACAATTTTTAAATATCTCTAGGGCTCGTACTTGTACTTTTTCAAAATCCAGTGTTCGTGCCAGTGCTTTCTAAAAACTCAGTCCTCATACTAATCCCCTTTTTTCTCAAAATTATTATTGTTATGAGTAAACCAATGTTGTTCTTAAGTTGAATCGATGTTGTTCCAAGTGAACCGATGTTCTCAATTGAACCGATGTTGTTCTTAATCTAACCAATGTTATTCTTAACCGAACCAATGTTGTTCTTAATTGAACCGATGTTGTTCCTAGCCGAGCCAATGTTGTTCTTAATCGAACCAATGTTGTTCTTAACCGAACCGATGTTGTTCTTAACCGAACCGATGTTGTTCTTAATTGAACCAATGTTGTTCTTAATTAAACCTATGTTGTTCTTAAGCGAACTGATGCTATTCTCAATTGAACCTATGTTGTTCTTAATTGAACCAATGTTGTTTCAAGCGAACCTATGTTATTTTTAGTCAAACCTATGTCGTTCTCAAGTGAACCTATATTGTTCTTAATTTAACCGATGCCATTCTTAATTGAACCTATGTTGTTCCTAAGCGAACCGATGTTGTTCTCATTTGAATTGATGTTGTTCTTAGCTGAATCGATGTTGTTCAAAGCGAACCTATGTTGTTCTCGAGCAAAGCTATGTTCTTAATATAACCTGTCATTCTTAGTTAAACTGATGTTGTTCCTAGTGAACCTATGTTGTTCTTAATTGAACCAATGCTATTCTTAAGCGAACCGATATTGCCTCAATCGTATCGATATTGTTCCAAGCGAACCTATGTTGTTCTTAAACGAACCTATGTTGTTCTTAAGTGAACCTATGATTGTTCATAAGTGAACCAATGTTCTTAGTTGAACTGATTTGAGTTCCTACTAGAACTTTCCAGTTCTCCTTCAAAGATCCAAATTCTGACTCAGACTTTCTTTTCAAAATTCAACTTTCAAGTTGATCTTTTATCAAATACTGAGTCTTTTCAATGCTCCATTTAGCCTCAGATATGACAATTAGATATCAAGCAATTTCTTTCAGCAAGAATTTCAAGAATATTTTGCCAATTTGTCATAAAAAATAGTTGTTGATCTCAAAATCTTTATTGCACAAAATTTTACATCATATTACCTTAAGTATTCCCTCCAAAAGGATAAGACTCTTACAAAGAAAAAAGAAAATTCAAGCTTTGTTTGTTGGTCAACCAAAAGGATGAAAAAAAATCCTCAATATGATCAATAAAGGAAAAAATCAATGAAGTTGAGAGGCCATAAGTGAACTGATATTGATTATAGCTATGGCACATTTTTAAAGACCATTCTTTTGGTAATAAGGCAGTGAAAATATCCTGGGCAATATAAAAGAATTCACTCATTATCAATCTTAATTTCAATATTTCTTCAACCAATCAAGCTATAATCAACTATTTGCAAAAGGGATCTCTCAATCATTGTCAAGTTGAAGACTGATGAATGAGTTCGACCTCCGGAGCCAAAGGAGACTCAAAACATCTTCAAGTTGAAGGAGTATGTGACATGTTCTTCCAGAAAAAGTTCAGATCATCGCCAAGTTGAAGGTTGATGCGATTAACCTTTCATCAATCCCTAAAAGATATTTAATCATTGTTATCATAAAAAGATTCTCAATCCAATGAGACAATTTTATCAATATAATTCTTAGGACTAAAGAAGACTCAAATAATCTCTGAGTTGAAAGAGTATGTGATGTGTCCTTCTAGGGAATCAGAATATCGCCAAGATAAAGGCTGATGTGATAAAATTCTCACCAAATCACAAAAAATTTACTTTTCATGTCTCAAAAGGGCGTAAAAGATTATCAAAAGATTTCAATTAAAGAGACAATATTATCAATATAATTCCTGTAACCAAAGAAGACTCAGATCATCTCCAAGTTGAAGGAGCATGTGATGTGTCCTTCTAGAAAAAATCAAAATATTACCGAGTTGAAGGTTGATGTGATGAAATTCTCGTCAAACTCCAAGAAAAACTCAATCTCTATGTCTCAAAAGAGTGCAAACCATCATGGGTAAACCTCAGATATCAAACTGCCAAGAATCCTCCTTATTTATGTGAAATTCTTCATCAATATCCTTTTAATAATTGCTTTTATGAAACTGTAAACACCCCAAATTTTCACTCTCATTCACAAATATCTACCTCTCGCCACTGGGATCCGCTCTCTAAACCCTTCAGGGAACCAGTTGATCGACATCTGAGTCAGGGCTATTTAGAACCCAAATTTTGCTTCAAATTTAAATATTTTGGACTTCAATATCCTTTTGGCTCAATTTCAATCATCAATCCTTGCTTCTGCCAAGGGTTTGGGACTTCAAATCCCTTAGCCAAGGTTTGTCTTTTGCATTTCATTTCATATCATCTCGCATCATTGTATGTTATTACATGACATTTTATTGCATTGCATGTCATTGCATCTCATTGTCGAGATCCAACATTCCTGTTTTCAAAATCTCCAATCCAGATTCAATTTTAAAACTTTTCTTTCAAGACCAATTTCATAAACCTGGGTTTTACATTGATATTTTCTATTTGTTAACCCCTAAGTTTTTATTTTCTTCAAAAAAATAATTTGGATTTGTTTTAAAATCAATTTTTAACTGATTTCAATCCTCAGATGAGACCCAACTAGGTGGTTTCGCTTTTGGATTCTTTCATTTATCAAATTTCTCAAAAATCTCAGAGTCTTAGTTGGATCAAGACTCTGTTTTTTCATCTTTTTAAACCTTTTAAAAACTCTATTTCGATTTTAAACTAGATATAGTCATATCCCTTGCCCATTCTTTTCATTTTGATCAAAATCTTAGAGTCCCAGTCGAATTAAAACTTTTTCCCAGAGTCCTAATTGAATCAGGACTCTATCTCGATTTCATTATATACCTTTGTTCTTCACTTGTTTAAGAAAACCTTCTCATCTGACTTTCAAAAGAGACAAAATCTCAGAGTCTCAGTTGGATTAAGACTCTTTTCAGAGTCCCAGTCGGATCAAAACTCTATGTTTTACTGTTATTTCTACCAATTTTTTAGAAAACTTTTTTAAAAAACCTTTCATTTTGGCTCAAAAATTCAGAGTTTTAATCGGATTAGGACTCTTTTTCAAAGTTTCGATCAGATTAGAACTCTATCTTTCATTGCCATTTTTACTTGTTTTCAACCAAATCTTTCAAAAAATGTCAGAAACTTAGAGCTTTAGTTGAACCAAGACTCTATTCAAAGAATCTTTGTTGGATCATGACTCTGACCCTGACTTCAATTTTGAGAGAATCTTTCAAAAATTTCTTCATTTATCTCTTCAGAAACCAAAATTATTACACTTTTATCACAGAGTTTCAAAATTCTAGGTCTATCCCAGAGTCCTAATCGAATCAGGACTCTATTTTGATTTTATTTTCTTATTTCATTTTCACTTGTTTTTAAAAGTTTTTTTTTTAAAATCTCATCATTTGCTTTCAAGAAAACAAAAAAAAATGAGAGTTCTAGTCAAACTAGGACTCTTTCTAAGAGTCCTAGTCAAATGAGGACTCTAAACCGGACTTCAATTTTTACCTTATTTTCACCTATTTTCCAAAATCCTCTCGTTTGTTTTCTTAAAAAATCCAAAATTTTAAGAGTTTTAGTCGAATTAGGACTCTGTCCCCAGAGTCCCAGTTGGATCAAAACTTTGTTTTGATTTCACTGCTTGTTGCTATCTTCACTGGTTTTCGAAAATTCTTTCATATGCTTTTAAAAAAATGCCAAAAATCTAGAGTTTCAATCCAATCAAGACTTTGTCCCAGAGACCTAATCCGATCAGGACTCCATCCTGATTATTGTTTCTATCTTCATTCTCATTTTCTCCACTTGTTTTCAAAAATTAGTTCATTTTGCAGAGTTCCAGTTGATTCAGGACTCTATTTCAGAGTTTCGGTTCAGTTAAGACTCTAACCCCGACTGCATTTTCCAACTTATTTTCACCAGTTCTGAGAAAATCCTTCAAAAACCTCTTCATTTGGCTTTCAAAAACCTAAATTTTAGAGTTTTAGTCAGTTTAGAACTCTGATCTAGAGTTTCAGTTCGCTTAGGACTCTATTTTCAAATCCTCTGAATTTCATCTGTTGATTTTAACTCCATTTTAAAACCATTTTTAGTCTTTATTTCAACTTTTTCAAAACTCTGATGTGGGGCCCACTCAGTTGGTGCTATATCTGGAGGAGTTTTGATCCAGTCAAGACTCTGTGTTATTTCAAAACTTTCAATTCTCATCTTAATTTTTAAACCTCTTTTGAAAACCTCTCATTTTTAAGTTTTAAAATCGTTTTTAAAAAATCAAGTGGGACCCACTCTGGGTGGCACAACATTTAAAAGAGTCAGGGTTATATTATGATTAGTTAGTGTCCTAGCTAGATCAGAAGAGTCAAAAATGATTTTAAAAACTTCATCTTTGTTTTTAACAATTTTTAAACTTTTAAATTCAAGTTTTAAAAACCAAATGTGGGCCCGCCTAGGTGGCACCACATTTGGCCTTTTAGGGTTTTAATTAAGTTAATTAGGCTAGTTAGACTCCTAGATAGGTTAGGTCTTTCCAAAAAATCGCTCCCTATAGGTAGTTAGTTTTAAATAAATTTTGAAAAGTCAAACTTCATTAGTTAAGCCTAATTAGGAGTCTCCTAAAATTTCTATAAATAAAAGCCAAATGGGGGTCGACCCCTAGGCATTTTCCCTCTATTTCTTGGAGCTTCTCTCTCCTCCCAGCATTATCTCCTTCCTCCCTTGCAGTTGCAGCCATCCAAGGTACATGCCCGCAGGCAAAATTATATATTTTAGGTTTTTATGCAATTTTCATATTAAAATAATATCAAATATAGATTTTTTTTATTTCAGTTTAATTTTAGAATTATCAAAGGTACATGTGTCAATTTTTATTAATTTTGAAATTCGTTTGAGGCTTAGTTTGATTAAATTACAAAAATAGAGTACCCACGGAGTCCAGATTCAAGCAAAACACTGGCAAAATCATGATTTTTGTGATATTTTTGATTTTTTTCTATAAAGTTTATGGGTTTAGGGTTTTTTTATGTTTATAATCATATTAGGATGCTACATATTCAATTTGGCATTAATTTGAATCTTTTAAAGCCCTAAATAAAAAATTTTACCAAAATATTTTCTAAAAAACCTAATTTCAAGGCCATAGTCTTATTTTTAGGGGTATTTTTGTCATTTACTCCTAAATTATGAATTTTAAATTCATTTATTTTTATTATTTCTTTAATTTTATATCATATTTTATTATTTTTATCTCAGAGAAACATGAAAAAGACTTATATCTGGGTAAATTGAGTAATTTCCAGATATTACAGAATAAATCGAGAAAAGCCAACATATCTTCACTAACAAGTTTTCTAGTTTTGCAGGGACACTTAAAACTGTATTTTCTTATACTTTCCTTTATTTAAATTCAATTAGTGATGTAAATTGTAAATAAATTTGGAATAAGAATTTAAATTCCTGCTTAGATTAGGGTTTGCATGTACATATAGTTTAATTTTATAATAATGTCAATGTGTGATGAATGATGATTCATGCATGTTCAAACTCACCATGGTTTACACGAATGACATGTGCACTAGCTTTTAGAAAGTTGGTAAACTCGATTGAGTTTGTATTTATGGCCTTATGGCCATAGTCAGAATACGAACCAAATCCAGATTTATCATCTTCTTTTAAGCCACAATCAACCTACACTCTTAGTCTAACATAAAAAACCATTGTATATTTCAATGTTTTATAAATGTTTTTCTCCTTTTAGAATCAAATAAGATATATTCAATCCACATATGTGGCCATAGTCAGGGATATGAGGCGAATTTACTTCATTAAAGTTCTATAAGGCACATAAACTCTCTTTTTCAATCAATTTTCTAAAAAATCTTTAAAAATCTTTTCTCAAAATTATACTCATACATCATTTAGGCTTAGATTGCATCATGAAAATATTTTACAGGGCCACACGCCCCTTCTTTTGATTTATTTCTCAACCTCACAACAAAAAAAATCAATTTTCCTTAAATTTGCCCTAATTTTTCTCAAAATCGATTTTCTCAAAAAACCCTTGGCTTTTCAAAAGATTTCTAAATGCTCTTCAAAGCTTAAAAATCGATTTTCCAAGTTATATTCCTAATTCCAAAAGTTCAAGTTCATAGGAAACAAATTTTTTCTCAGAATTATCCAAGTTTTCCTCAAAAATCAATTTTCATAAAGTATCAAAAGATTTCTTCAGAAAAGTTTTCCAAATGCAATTCACGATTTTCAAAGGGCCATCTTTTCCAAGAATTTTCCAAATATTTCAAATCTCTAAAGCTTACATCATGATTTTCAATAAAAAATTTCTCTAAGTCATAGCACATGCCTGATTCTTTGTGCATTTAGGAATAGAACATCGATTTAGACAAGTTAAGCAAAGCAAAACATATGATTGATCATTGGTTCAATTACCTCTGGTAAAGGTGCCAGGAACAGTTGAATCTCGTACCGACAGACGAGTCCCATTCTTTAGAATTATTCTGTATTTTAAAACGGAGGCGAGTTATTTTCAAAATCTTTTTCAAAGGTTAGTTTGACTTGCAAAAGTAAAATTTTGCAATGATAACAGGTTTGGCAACTGAGATGGGACCTGTCTTTGCTTGATCAATCTAATGCTCTGCTTTGTTCAAATGGTCAAAATTGTGTTCTGCAATGTCAGCTTTATATCTTGTGAACCTAGGAGCCTAGAATCAAATACAGCTGGCATGAATTTCATGTAGACTTAGGCATGGTTTGGTAGGACTGATTGAGGAGACATTACTCATGCTCACGTAGACTTAAGTTAAATACAATCCTCCTTAATGTATGATATGATTGGAAACAATGTTTGCTTCTCATAAATTTTTTAAAAATTCTACTTCTTTAGGTCATTAGAGCCTTCTATTTTCTTGCATGCTGGTCATTTTTCAAAAATGACCCCACCTATCTTTACCCGGTCTTCACGTTGTTGAGTTTCTTCCAGAACCATAGTTCGGGACAAAGCCTTACAACTGGACCACCTATTTGGGTTGATCCCCCCCTGCCACGTACCAAGGGCCACAATTCAAAGTATATCGGCAGGTGCTCAAGGATGTTGGAAAACATGAGCCTTGCACTGAAGAAAATCTTTTATGCTACGTATATCAAGCCTCGCCTTGAGTATATCGGCATAGCATGATTAAACACAAATAATTTAAGCCTTAGAGTTAGGATTAAAGTCCTACAGCTATTTCAAAACTTGTGCATCTGAAGTCAGCTTTTTAGGGAATGCTGTATGTGCATACTTGATTGTGCAAGATGTGATTGAATGTTATTTCTCTTTATTCCTTTTGTTTCCTTATATTTTTTCATAAGTTTTCTGAAAATACTAGACAATTTTTCAAAATACCCTATTTTCCATTTATTTTCATACATTTTCTTTTATTTTCTCAAACCCTGGACAATTTTTGCAAATCCTCTATTTTTTTCTCAAAACTCTAGGCGATTCTCTATTCTTCTGTTCATCTGGATCTCAAATTTTTAACTTTGTTTTTATCCTACCTGAAACTTTAAAAAAAAAAAATCATGTATACACTTCAAGTCTTGTCCTTACTTCTTCTTTATTTTCCAGTCTATCCTGATGGCATCTAGTCAGCTTGATTCAGTTTTCCTCGAAGGCCATATCTCTTATGAGGTGCGGCAAGGTCTTTCTGATCATCGAACTCTGAACATTGGATCTTTCATTCCCTGATGGTACTATTCTTGGCTCAAAAACTTCTCTGGTATGTTCTTGAACCATCAGAGTGACTGCGGATTGGAACTGTCATCATCAATGGGAGAGCAAATTATCAATGGCAATTTGATTCAAGCATTAGCAAAGCGGTGAAATCCTTGTACCTGTACCTTTTGGTTCCCATGAGGAGAGATGACTCTACTACTAAACGAATTCTCGGATATCATGGGTCTACCTGAGCTAGCTAGTGTAAGCACTGTAAACACCCCAAATTTTCTTCATCTATTCTTAAACACACCCCTCGTACAATGCCAACCTTGGTAGGTTAGTGTAGGAGTCCAACTCCGAGTCTGTGTTAGAAAATTACCATTTTACCCACTTTCATTAAGAAAATTATCATTTTACCCCTAGGTCATCCCGGACCCCAGTCAGTCGGAGTCAACTAAACTCGTCGGTCAGCTCAGAACAGTTAGAATGTCAGTCATTTCTAGCTCACTCGAGCTCACAATGAACATACCATTTTCATTTCTGACCATTCCTGCCAAAATGGGATCATTTCTTCAGAAATGAGCTCATTTCTCACTCAAATTCAAGCCAATTGTCTCCAAGTCGGTCATTCCCAGTCAATCATATTCCTCTGAGTCTAGCTTGAGCTCACCAGAAGTTCATGCGCTCCAATTTTAGTTCAAATCTACTTCCAAGTGTCTAGGAGCCCATTTCAACTCATTTAGCTGAAATTGAGCTGAGTCCGGTCAGTTGAGCTAGTCTTCGAGCTTCAATTTTAGTTCATCTCAGTATTACTGATCTTTATCCCAGCTCAAACCCAGTTCTGGTCTATAATTCACTTCACTCCAATGACCATTTATCTAAAAATGACAGCTTTTATTAAAAATTTAGTCGGAAAGGTCAGTTGAGTGAGTGTCTTGTCAGTCCAATTGAGTTCTGAAACCCTAGAACCCAGCTCAATCCAGTTCATTTCAGTTCAATCCAGCTCAAACCCTAATTTTCAGTGTCATTCTAGACCGGTAGAACCCGAAAACCATTTCTTGAATCATTTTGCAAATTTTATCAATTTTAACACTTTTTGAACTGGTACAAATGCCAATCGGGGTCTAATATTCAAATTTCTTCATTCAAAGTTAGCATTTTGCATGGCATTTCATGTCGTTTCTCATCATTTCATATCATTTCATACCATTTCATCACATTTCATTCCATTTTCGAGGTCCAGAACTCCAGTTTTATAAATTTCAATCCAGATTGAGTTTTAAAAGTTTTCAGAAATCAATTTTAAACTCTAAGTTTCCAAAATTGACATTTTTACCCCTAGAATTCTAAATTTGGAAATATTTTATCGAGAAAAACAATCCGGATTTCTTTCAAACTCAAATTTTCAAATTCTAAACCGGATTTTCTTCGCAACGGGGTATTGAACTTTAAATTCCGAGCTCATTTCAAAAACTGCCAAAAATAGTTCGTTTCATCCAGGGATTTTCTAAAAAGACTGTCTTACCCCTATGATTCTCAAAATGAATTTCAAATTTGGAAAGTGAGCCCCACTTTGAGATGGTTTATCTACTTGTATTTTCTAAAAAAAAAAATAAACATTTCTTTTGCTTTATTTTATCATTTTTTTTTATTTTTTTTTATTATTTCTTTTTTAGAGGTGGGACCCACAAGAGGGGTCGACCAGCCTCCTCTCCCTTCTTCTTCTTTCCTCTTCTTTCTTCCTCTCCTTTCCTTCTTCTTCTTTCTTTTCTTTCCTTTCTTCTTTCTTCTTTTCCTTCTTTCTTCCTTCTCTTTTCTTCTTTTCTTCTTTTCTTCCTTCCTTCCTTCCTTTCCCTCCTTGGTCCATCCCACTCACGTATCACCCTTCTCTTCTTCCTCCTTTCTCTTCTCCTTCTTCTTTCCTTTTTATTTTTCTTTCTTCTTTCCTTCTTCATTCTCCTTTTATTTCCTTCTTCTTTTCCCTCCTTTCTTTCTTTCCCTTTCCCATTGTCCAGCCACCTTATTACTCCTTCCCTTCTTACCATTCTCTAACACACTCATACGTTGGACCCTCTCCAACCAACTCTCTATCTCCCTCTCATTAACCCCTCTCAACCTTAGCCCCAATTCATTAAACCCTAAGTTCATTCTAAAATAATGATCACACAACTCCCCCCCCCCCTTACAACTCTCTCTTTTTCTCATTTTAGACTCCCTGGTTCTTCCTTCACCACAGCACAACAGTGGCCTCTCCAACCACACCTCCAAGGCAGCATCAAGGCACCCCAACCATCTCCATCTGCAGCACAACCAGCCCCTACTTGGCGCCATCCCTAGCAGACTTGGCAGATAGTCTATCCACCTTGAAGCACCTCTATCAAGGGCTCTTCCAGCATCTCCACGACAAGATTGAGTAGCTTCAACTACCCCAGCCATCTCCACCTCCAGCCTTGCCCTCACAAGAGATGCAACCTTCAAACTCCAGCATAGCAGCAGTACATTCCACCTTGTTACAACCTTGTTCCAGCCACTATTCCACGCCTGGCCATCGCTTCAGCCATCCCTTTGATTGCAGCGAGATCAACTTCAGTCCCTCCAATCGGTGCTTCCGTTGGGTTCAGTCCTTCCTCCAGCCACGGTTCCAACTATCTCTTCCTTCAACCATTGCTTCCAGCTACTTCGAGACCTCCAACCGTGCAGCAAGCTAACATAAGGTTCATTCAAAACTCATATTTGAGATATGTTTCTGAGTTTAAAATCATAGAAGATAAGGGATGCTCTTGTGCATATGAACGAGAAGATCAATCCAATTCGATGGATTAGGTCCCCCTTTTTAAACGACCAAAATCAATGAAGTGCTTCATGCCTCCCTAATATTTTTTTTTATGTTTTATCATCATCATGCTGATCTTATGTTTCCTTCACATGTAACATTGCATTTAGTTTTGTTCCTTGGTTTACTAGTCATTTAGCTTAGTTCTATAAATAGTTAATGATTAGTTCATAGGTTTTAGATTCACATGCAGAATTCAGTTGTTATTGTATATATATATTTTCGTTCCAAAATTTTGAAAAATTGTGGTAGTTAACTGTGATGTCTTGTCAAAAACTTAGGTCCGTTCGGGTTTCAGAACCCTCTCAAATTAATCGAATCCCAAACTGAGATTTTACCCCACCAGAAATTCCAATTTCTGTTTTAGCAGACAAGAACCTCCAAGATCTCCTAGATGGATAATCCTAATTTCCCTCAAAAAAATACAGTGAGTCCCTCTTGGAACCTATTGTTTTTCAGTAAATTTTTAGATTTTTCAAGCAAGATTTAGGTTCTGCTAAAAATCAAGTTTTCATGCAATTTGAGAAAATCTCACTTCATCCTTGTCAGGGTCTAGACCGACCCTAATCCGCTGTGTACGTTCAATCTATAGGCTGAATGCAAAAACTTCCAACATAAAAGTTGTTTCTAACTCTTCCCTTTGTCGTATCCCAAAATTTGAGAATTTTTAGAACCGCCTAAGTATTTTTCTCGGAATTAATTTTCTCGTCTGTCAGATTCTCATGTCTGAGAATTTCAGAGATCCAGGTCTCTGATAACCCTCTACTCTTTCCTAAAACATAACCCAAATACCAATACTATATAAAAAAAAATCTTCCTATGTTTGTCAGAGATGTTTTCTCAGAATTTCAGCCATTTTCTCATCTATCTGCTATTTTCCCCATAATTGTTCCCGAAACCTGCCAGTCTATCGTAAATCCTAGAGTCGCCGGATTCCGATCCGACTTGTCGAAACTGTCAAGCTTCGACCATAGGTCAAAATCAGAATCTGTAAAAGAAAAAAAATCTTTGTCTAACTGTCCTCTATCACCCCATAAAATTTGGAATTTTTTTATGGAAGTTTAGTACCTGAAATCTAATTTAGAATTAGCATTTTAGGCAAAATCTTGATTTTTTAGGATTTTTAGTTATTTTCTACATAAAAAAATAACAAAAAATAGATTTTCGAGCTTCACTCTGTTTTTAGGGTTAGTATAGGTGTCCATGCCAAATTTGCCTCAATTCCTAGTTCATTTGCTTTGTATGTTAGTTTACTTTTAAATTCAGAAGCGAAAATGAGGCGAAAATCGAGTCAAATTTGATATTTTGTGATATTTTTGCCATTTTAAGGTTTTTACCATATAAATAAGCTTGTCATGTCATATTAGGGTTAATTTCAATGTCATTTGCAGTTCACATTTTCCATTTTTGCAAAATTTATTTCAGCAAACCTTGGTTTCAAGGCCATAATCTTGTTGTCAGGGGCATTTTGGTCATTTTGACCTAAATTTTGAAATTCCAAACTTCAATTTTCTAAAATTTCGTGCATATCATCATATTTCATCATATTATGTTTGCTTTTATTGTATTTGATTTTCAAATTTTATAAAAATTCTTTCAGAAAACCGTGATTTCAAGGTCATCAGGGGTATTTTGGTTATTTTGACCCCAATTTCGAATTTTCAAGTTTATTTTCAAATTTTATTACTTATTTCTCATGTTTATATCAAAGGGGGTATGAATTTGGGTTTATATATGAATAACATATGATAATTTCAATAATTTTGGATAAATTCAGAAAAACCTATATTTTTGTGCTAATATGTTTTCTAGTTTTGTAGGAACATTCAAGAAAAAGACTTTTATTTGCCTATTTCATTCAATTCAATATAATATAAGATGTAATAATTTGGAATAAGAGTTACTTTTCAGCTTAGAATAAGACTGCATTGCATATAGTTTAATTTCTGAAAATTTCAATACCTGATATATGATGCATATTCATATTTTCCAAAATCACTATGCTTGACACGAATGGTACGTGCACAAACTCTTAGGGAGTTCATGAATTTGGTGGAATTCGTATTTATGGTCATAGTTAGAACACGAAGAAAACCAAGATTTGTGATCTTCGTATTAGCTACATTCAGCCTACAATTAGGCTAATTTAAAAAATGCACTGCATTTCTAAAATTTTAAAAGGATTTTCTCAATTCCTCAATGAAATATCTTTCAAATTCATATTCATTCATTCAATTTGCATCATTTTCAAAATCATGTTCTAATTCTATTTCAGAAAAATCAATTATCCAAAAGATTTCTAAGTCTATATCAGGATTTGATTTTCTCAGAACTTTGAATTTTTGAATGAGATTTCAAAGTATTTTTCAAGTTCAAATCATGATTTCCCAAGATTTCCACATTCTCAATTTTATTTTAAAATCCCAAAATTGATTTTCTCAAAAACTTTGAATTATTTCTGAAATTGATTTTCCTAAAATTCTCGAATCCTATTCAGAAATCGATTTTCTTAGAAAAAGCTATTCCAATCTCAAAAATCGATTTTCTCAGAGTTCCCATTTTCTTGAGAATCCATTTTCCATTTCAAAAAATTGTTTTCCAATGAACTTCCTGATTTTCTCAGAATTCTCAAATCCATTTCCTCAGAAAAGCAATCCAAATCTCAAAATCGATTTTCCCAAAGTTCAAGTTTTCCTGAGAATTCATTTTCTAATGCAAATTTCTGGTTTCGAATGAAATTCAATGATTTTCTCAGGAATTCCATTTTCAAAGCACTTTTCCAATCATATTCCAAGCACATCTCAATTTTCTAAGGCAAACATCTTGTTTCTCAAATTCACATATTTTCAAAAATCCATAACACATGCCTGATTCTCTGTGCATTTTAGGAAAATAGAGCATAATTTAGATAATTTAACTTAGTCAAAGCGCACATTTGATCCTTGGTTCAATTACCCCTGGTAAAGGCGTCAGGAATGGTTGAACCTCGTACCAACAGGCGGATTCCATTACACGAAATTTTCCCATAAATTTTCAAAACGGAGGCGAGTAATTTTGAAAACCATTTTCAAAAACTTTGGTCGAGTTTGACTCGCAGGATCGTTTCTTCTCCCTCTCTCGCAGAGAGAGGGGGAAAATTTTTGCGATGATAACAGCTGGTCCGCCCGATGATCCGATAGAACAACAGTTTTTATCAACGTCAAGGGATTAGACCCTCGAGATGCTTTAGCCTGTATGATTGGACGCAGATCCTGGCCACTAATAGAGGCATATGAGAGCCAATATGTCGATCTGTTTGAACTATACCAACAATATGGAACATTTGAAGAAGTCGACTCCTTATCCCGAGCAGCACGAGAAAGGATTCAGCACGCGATGGTCTTGTGTACAGTAGGACTGACCTTCTTCTAGGATGGACAAAATTACATCAATGTCAGAACAATACAGCTTTTTCGAAGATGGGGAAGTCGACAGACCAACCGTCTCTCGATTGCCATGGCAGCGCTTGCCTTCTTATACCGTGGATTGACCCGTTTTGTGCTTAAAGACTTTGTCTTAGCAGAAGGATGCATCTACACACTACAATCTTGGTTCCTTCGACACATACCAACTCAAGCCAGCTCATTCAAATATAATAGCAAGAAACCATTACCCATTTCTCGGTACAGATTCTTGATCGAGAACCTCCACGAAGAAGAAATCATGTGGGATTACTTCGACCGTCAGGAGTCACCCCCTTGGTACACCTATGCATATGACAAGCAATTCAAGTTGCTTGGACCTTTCTTCTCCGTTTATTACCAACCAAAGCGATGTGTTAGGCAGTTCTCAGAGAGGCAGAAGCGCATTGAAGCTCGACTATTGTCAGGCATTGTGCCAGAATTCGATCTGAAGTTTGCTCAGTGGTCTAGAACATATCATTCTTCCAAGCATAGCTGAGATTCTTTTGTCACTCTTACTATTTTTCCTGGTCCTCGAGTGTCTTCTGATTATCATGAGTGGTGATAAATTATTTGTCCGCCCCCTCTGTCAAGTCTATTATTAATAAAATCATTCTTCTTCTGCAAATAATCTTTTTATTATGGTTTGACGACCTTGCCTAGGTAACAAGACACATTTTAGTTGTTTATCTCTTTTACAAAGAATAACAATGCAATTATCGTGATTCCAGCAATGATCCAATCCCTGGTAATGGGATGTCCTTCAAATTGTCAACCTAACCCTCATCAAATATTCCCCCTTATTTGCTTTACCCCAAATTTGTTCTTCAAAACTAATTGTCCATTTTGTTCTGCACAGAGCATTTGCAATCTTACATGGTTCAGACAAGGTCCGGCAGAAAAACCACACCCGTCCAACATATTAGTTATTTGTCAGCCTCTGAGCAAGAAATGACCTCTACACGATCTGCCAGGAACAAAAGCCAACAGACCAATGATGACATTGACCCTCAGATGTACTCGCTATTTCAGAGAATGATGAACAAAATGTTGTCTGAACAAACCAAGGCTAGCCCGAGAAAATCTCATAATAAGAAAAAGGTCAAGGGACGAACAATGAAGAAACATGTGAGGATCTCCAAAAAATAGAGTCATCACGAGGACACTTCTGACGAAGCAGAATCAGTGGGCAATACTGATGAAGAATATGAGATTCAGCAGACACTTCGAAAGTCGACTCAGGGGCAAGGGTCGGCTTACAAATCCAAAAATCCGTCTATTGATGACCCTACTCAGCCACAACTCAAAGACGTGGTTAAGATGGTAAAGGATCTGCAAGCTCGTGATAAGGGCAAGAAGGTCTTCACGAGTAAAGTTTTTTATGATGAACTAGATGGAGATGACAATCTCGACAATCTCTCCAAAAAATTTGTCAAGTTTGACGGTTCTGGTGATCCTAAAGCACATCTCGCCATATTCTTCGCAGAGTGTTCCAAGTTTAAAAGGGACAATCGAGCCCTATTCCTTTGTTTTCCCCGCGGTTTGGAGGGTATCACGGCTAAACGGTATTCAGAACACATCAATGCCATTGAACTAAAGGAGTTTGACAAGGTGGTCAATCTATTTGTCGAATGATTCATCTTCAATGCAGAGGCGCTACCAACCCTCAGCCATCTCTGCAGCCTTAAGCAAAAGGAAAATGAGAAGGCCCGAGATTTTATTCACAGGTGGAGGTCCGCCTGCAACAAGATGAGGGATTCAATATCAGAAGGTCATGCATTGTCATTGATCCTGAGCAACTTTTCACAACCCCTAAGGGGACTAATTTCTACCTCTCCGTCAAAGACTTTCATCGAACTGACGAAGCAAGCCGAATGTCTTGAGCTGAGTATGAAAAATGAAGTTTACGAGGGTTTCACCTTTACCAAGAACAACAGTCAGCAAGAATAAAAAAAGAAAACCCATTTTACCTATTTCACCAACAACAATAAAAACCATCACAAGAGAAATACGAAAGATCACAGTTATGGTTCAGGGGGTTCAAACCACAACAAAAATGAGCAAAAAGGTCAGTCGATCCCTCAGCATGATAAGCAACCCCAGCAAACTTTTGAGCAAGGGCCGGGACCTCAAGAAAAACCAAAGCGCGAAGGGTGGAGCTATAATCGCAAGTTTACCCCCTGGATCAGTCACTCGAGACAGTACTTGAATATATGCTTACCAGTGATATGATCAAACTTTCAAGGGTAGCCGATCCACCAGTGGTCATGGGGAAGATGAAAGATAAATTTTGCAAGTTCCACCGAGTAGTGAGACATGATACTGAGAAATGCTTTGTTCTCAAAAATATCATTCAGGACTATATTGACAAAAACCTTTTAGTAAAAGGCACCGAAGATGAAAATATGACCATACTAAATCAACCATTCCTTCAACATTCTCCAGCAGTGATCTCTGACCAGCCATTCCAACCACATGATCATATCCAACCATGCCCTAACAGTGATATCGATATTCAGCACAAGGTATTAGTACTGCATCAGACTCAGTCCAATACCCAGAAAATGGATCTTATTTCAGCCTTCAGCAAATTGAATGTATCACCTGAGCCTGCCAGGGCATCCCCTGAAGTTGCCAGAAGGATTCCAGGGTTTCTTAAATGCTTTATCAAGTCTGCTCCAGAAAAGGGCAAGACACTAGAGGAAAAGTCTGATACAGTACAAAGACCGTTTAGAAGCCCGAAACAAGAGCAACAGAGATGCAAAGATGAGGGTTGAGTTTGGGATTTTCTATTTCCAAGGCGGGAGTGGAGATGACCTCCCTTTTGTCATTTAAAAAAAGGATGCAATTGATAAATCCAACTCCCATCTCTCATTTTCTTGCTCCCAAAGCGAGCTCATTTTCAATAAAACTTTTTTTGGCCTTCAAGTACATAACTTTGGAAATAAAAAAACCAAATAAAATTGCCATTTAAAAAATCGATAAAATTCAAGAGAGATGTTGGAACGCAAAAAAATTGAGAAAAAAAGACTAGAAAAAACTCTTTTAAGTCCAGTTTTATCAGTTCTCAGGTTTTGATAACCCTAACTTGATTTTCAAGGGATATATATATATATATGGTAATGATAGGGTGCTCCCAGAGTACCAACTCCCACCTAATAGAAGCTTTAGATTTTCAATTTTTTAAAACTTTTTTTTGTTGATCAGACCCTTTAGATATTATCTATAAGCATTATTTAGTAGAAAACAAGTTTTGGATCATGTGATTATAACATACATATATGTTTTTTAAGACCTTTAAAAATCAATGGATCACTATGCATCAAAAAATCCTATTTTTATGTCCAAAATGCATGACTAAGCATGATTCCTATCGAATAAACTATGCTGAGTGCATCCATAAGGTTTAATTGAGAAGATACAACCCACAACCATGATTTCTAGTATGTGGGAGTAGGTACTTCCAGAGCACCCGAGCATTACTTATATATATATATATATATATATATATATATATATATATATATATATATATATATATATATATATATAATACCAGTGAGAAATCGTGAAACTTTTCACCATATCATATAAAGATGAGTCACCTTTACATTAACTGTGGTTACATTAA
Organism: Nuphar pumila; assembly: GCF_984573655.1. Taxonomy (NCBI): domain Eukaryota; kingdom Viridiplantae; phylum Streptophyta; class Magnoliopsida; order Nymphaeales; family Nymphaeaceae; genus Nuphar; species Nuphar pumila. The sequence goes on from NC_143255.1 coordinate 33,703,438, forward strand.
CCATAAATAAACTAAAGAAAATACATAACATATGAACGATACAAGAGGAAATGGTTTACCACATTTCCCAGTCATTTACAAAACTTACCAGCGCTTAGCTGGTTGTGCTAACAGGATCAATATACAACATATTGGCCTAAGTGACATTCGCTATTGATAAACAAGCATGTTGACTTTCAGGTGCAAAGTACGAGGGTATTTTTTGTTACATTGTCGCAGCTAAACAGGTGCAAAATGATGATGCATTACAAAATCCAAGCATGCCCACTTTTGTGGAGGGTGGTATACCATGCACAGATCCCGTAACACTGTTTCCTGAGATCAACTGCAGCAGAGACAGATCAAGGTTCGCCAATCGTGTTACATCTTAAGCACAATCTCCTCCCTAACGTTTAGCTTTTGCCATGAGAAGATGGACAGGCCGCAAAAAAACGCAGAGGACCAAAACCATATTAAAAATAAAGGGGATACAGAAAACCACTCCCCACTAGTGGAAACAAAAGAAACACTTTACATTCACGTGAAGTTAATCTTTCACCAGCTGGTGGGGCCTTTCGTGCTCCGCTTGTTTGATGATAAGTTACCAATGAAACAGAATGGTCATCACAAGATGGAAAACCAGTTAACAGGTTGCATGAAGGCCTGGCAATGGGCTCCTACAGATTCCAGCAAGGAATTGCAGTTGCTGCAGAAAGCTCATGTCTGGCTCACTCTGAAGACTTAGGCCTGTATTCTGCATTTCAAAGCAATCATTGAGAAATCTGCAAGGATCAGCAGAAGATGAATCACTGGTACTACAGCAGCTGCCTTTCAGTTAATTCAAGAGATCTTGTTGCTCAGAGAAACCTTTCGTGGATGAAAAAGTATAGCCATAATCACAGCAAATCCAAGTCCAACAGCTCCACTAAATGGATGAGATGGACGTGCACCTGTTATCCAAAATGGTGCAAATTGGTGATATTTCAAGAAACCACCAGATTTGGTTACGAAGGCAGCAGCAGTAAGTCCAGCTCGAGTTCCGATCGACAGAGAGAGACTACCATTTGCTCTTTCCTTGATACCGCATAATGCCAAAGAAAACAGCCAATTCCCCAGCATCAAAGGCAGGGACCTGCAATACAAACAGCAAATGGGGCCTATTTTTAGCATTTTTGCTCCATCATGCTTTACTTAGGATAATGCCAGATGAAGGAAAAACAATGTAAACCTATGGATGCAGGTGCAGATGCGGTGATGTGGCACTTTAAAAAAACTTAGGTGCTGAGGTGCGGGAAGGTATATATATAATTTTTAACAGTTATAAGTTAACACTACGTGTGTGTGTGTGTGTGTGCATTTATATATATATATATATATATATATATATATATATATATATACATAATATAATATAAATAAAACTGGACTTGGTTAGGGTTAACTGAATCTACTTTTGGACAGAAATGAACCTCAGTGTGGTTGACTTCACCTGACACAAAGGAAGCCGTGTCCAAGTGTCGCACCTGCATGGGTGCGGGTGCGACATGGGTGTGGTACCCTGTTAGAAGAGCCTGTGTTACATAGATGCAAACAGTCTAAACCTCTTTAATGATGACAACCAACAAGGTCTTGCCAAATAGATTGAGTCTGAAGAAATAATGAAACGGCAGTGAGAGTTTGACACAATGTGAAATTTACTGATTCCTCTCAGTCCTAAACATACTAGTGTCACTTGAACATAGTCCCAAGCACAGGACGAGTCCGTATCATATAACCTGAATTTTCTATAAGACTACAAGTCTACAACCATGCTGGGAAAAGATTTTTTTGTGATTGGCCTGAGAAGAAGAATTTGAAACACTATTGATCCAATTATTACACACTAAAGAGGTGTTTCACTATCAAGAGAGAAAAGTCTACTGGGTATACCATCAAGCATGGGCAACTTTGAAAAGTACATTTGTCCCAAAAGTTTCATTTTCTAAGGAAAGAAGGAGAACAGTGTTTTTTATCCCAAGAAACATGGGTCTATGAACATCAAGTGAGCAAGTTCCCCAAAAGGGAAAAAAGAACTTCAGATATGGAAAGAGAAAAAAAGGATCCTTTCCCCTGCAAAAAATTCTCCTTGCAAGCAAACACCCACTAAGTTGGTTTCTAAACATACTTTTGATTTAGTAAAAAATGTCCTAGTACACTTTTTCCTCCCATTAAGAAAAATGTGATGTATAATATTCATTTTTAGCCAGAAAAGATCCAACTCGCTTTGCGAGGGGAAACTAAAGCCAAGAATTTGAAGAACATATTGGAATAACAAGCAACCAATGGCATAACATAGCACAAGTTACAACCTATACAAGTGTAGGGGTTGTTTACAGGATGTAGAAATGAAGTCTGCTTAAAAGAGATCCATGAGTGTGTGTAAATCACATTGCAATGATACGATCCAGGACCCGTTTTTTATTAAACAAACATATATCACAAAAATGATAGTATGGTTTAGAGTGGATGTGCAGGGGCACCTCTCTCTCTCTCTCTCCACAAACACACATAGCATGTACATACACCCCAGTTGACCTAGTGCTGTCAACAGGTCGGGTCAGAGCTGGCCCTAATCTGTTCATATATTGAACAGCTGGATTTGGGTTGGGATCAGATGTTTGTTGGGTCAGAGGTACAACCTCCCATACCCAACCTCAATTTTTTTCCGTAATCTCAAACCTGTCCTATATTATAGTCCACAAGATAAACTTCTGGATCGGGTCAACTTACAGGTTGCTGCAACAGTTGGTTGTTTCGTTTCTCATGCATCTGGTTCAAGTTTCAATCTCTCCATGACTGTTTTAAGAAGTCTATCTAGGTCGGGTTAAGTACCTACTGTGGGTTGGATCAAGTATCCGACTGGTAATATCTTACACATCTCCAACTGGAACCCGTGTCCAGTTGGGTCTTGGGTGTAAAAAGATGATCCCAAACCTCGGATTTTAGCTATCTGGGTCTTTTTTCCTTGCCCAAATCTTGGTGCAGTTCCCAACCCAAATCCAGCCCAATGACAGCCCTAAATGCACCTTACAGATTTCTGCCCATGGTGAGCCAAGAACTGGCAGGATGATGCTTTTTCCATTAGGAGTTCCTGTTATAGATGACTAGGACAGTACTTGCCTCAATTTCCACCAATCATTCCCCCATTGACCAGCACTGGTTTGGAAGGAAATCGTTAGTGCCATCTATAATAGACAGTGCATCCAACATTCTGCAAAGTCAGTGCCAGAAAATGCTGGAAACCACAATATATCGCCTAAAAAGTACACCTAAATGGGTGGAAAATGCAGACCATGGGCACGCACACACACACACAATATATATATATATATATATATATATATATATATATATATATATATATATATGGGGAAAAATATATGGTGGTTCTGTACCATGATACCATACAGTAGTACGCACTCTTGCTTGCATAGATCTAGCCAGCAAATGGTAAATCTAACAAACAGATGTATTTAGCATGATTTATTACTAATTAAAAGGTTTCACATGTTTAATACACCATAAGATTTCGTTTTTGAAATAGTGAAAATCAACAGCTCACAATTCATGAAAATAAGGGTGGTTTAAAAATGGTATGAAACATCAAATTTGGGTCAACTTTAACACACAAAAATAATATATAGAATATGCTAAACATGATCCAACGGTTAGATTTTGCTTTTGGAGCTTAGATATTTGTAAATCAAATATGTACCACCATAAGCACCCTATGTGTGTGTGATACATTTTCCAACATACAAGGAGTCTGTTTGACCAGTCGTATCTGCCCTTCATTCTTATCTAAAGCTAGTAGTTAGGTAACACCGCAGGCTTTCAAGTTCATGACAAATGATGTGATATCTGATTATCCTATCATTAAGAAATTGCTAAAAAAGAATGCAACTAAATAAAAGGACATGATAGGATTAAACCTCAAGGAGCACCTTAAATTGACAAATAAGCCAAATAAATTATCATAATGTTTAGGATCCAAATAGAAGAAAGGAGATCATTACCTCTGAAATAAAGCAAAACCAAGGCCAGAAATAATCATTGCTCTATGATAGCCAAGATCAAGAGCTATTTCTTCAGGCAACCAGGACCTGAAAATCAGTTCTTCCACCACAGCAACAATCACTGATGTAACAATTCCACGTGCAGCAAGTATAAATAATCCTACAAATGTTTTGAGCTTCACAGCAATGTTTGTGGATGACAAAAAGAGATTTGGAGGCAAACTAAAACTTGCATAACCAAGTAATGAGTTTAAGATATGTATCCCTATGACAAGCAAGGCACCACCAGCAAAGCCCTTGAGCATATCATGAAGCTGCAAAAACAAAAATAGAGTTCAATTTAATGTCCAGCTATTTTTAGCATTTTCGGAAGTTGATTATTGAACAGATGCAACTAAACTCAAGGCTCAAGCCGCTCTCTAGCCATAGGTCAGATTGTACAAAGCATCAAGTCTAAGCCACAAGCCTATCAGAAAACTCTTTGTATGAATATCACCCTTTGAGTGACCATGCCAACTCGACACTAAGAATGGGAAAGAGGCTCATAGATATCAGATTCCTAGGGCAATAACAGTCGGGTTTGGAACAACACTCCATGCGTAAACCCAAAAAGTTCAGGCCTCAACCAATCACAGTAACTGAAGAACCAGGTTCATGTACTTGCGAGGCTCAAACTGGCAAAAAGAAGAAAGAAATACACAACACCAATAAGCATTCCACCACTGCTTTTTGTCACCATCATCATAGGAATTAACTATTCTGAAACATCTCGGTCTCACCCACAATGTCAACTATCAAACATCACTAGCTTTACCACAGTTTCACATGGACAAGAAAATAAGTTGGCCAAAGAAAGTGCAACTCAAACACTACAAACATAAATATGATAGACCCGAAAATGATTGTATCAGTAAGTTGAAAAATCGTTTGTTTTCCAAATCCACTTGATAAGGGAAAAAAGACATTTCTATGATTCTTACTGCACATTTTGGTAGTACCTCTTTTATGGAATGTAGCTCAAGCCCATACTCTGCAATTGGACTTTCATATCCTCGTATCCTCTTGCCCCAGATCATTACCAGGATCATGAGGGAAATGTACAGATCAATGATGCAACAATATTCAATAATTCCAGCTGAGCTATGTGCAGCCCACTTCTGCAGAAGTGTCGGTAGAAATGGTATGACAACCGGTGACCAAAGAACCAACACCATGCAAACAGACGCAACAAGCCTATGAAAATATAACCAAAAAAATAAGAAACTAGTGTAATGAAGTATTCACAAAGTCCAATAATGGACAAGCACTAAGGCACAATAGAAATACAAGTGAGAAGTCCACAAGGGACAATACAAAAGCCCAAAAAGGCTACACAAGCATGAAAAGAAATTAAATATTTATTAGAGAGAGCCTTGGAATGCCATACAAATACAAGGGGTGAAGTCCCCTATTTATACACAAAGTAGGCGAAGTGGGAAGCCATTGAGGGCTCCCACATGGAGTCGTTGGGACCCCCAATGCATATAAAAAAGAAGAAATAAAAAAGGAAAAAAAAAGAATCTACAATTAAAATAGTTGTTTCTAGAAACAATAATGTAAAAAGACTAAAATACCCCTATCAATCTCTCTCTCTCTCTCTATATATATATATATTAACACCCTCCCTCAAACTTTACGGAGAGATAACCGAAAGTTTGTTAAGAAGAAAAATAAAACGAAGAGCAGGAAGAGCTTTGGTGAAGAAGTCCACTAACTGGTACTCTGATGTAACATATGACAATATAATAGTTCATCTCAGATATTCGTCACGTATATAGTGACAGTCCATATCAATATGCTTAGTACGCTCGTGGAAGATGTGATTGCTTGTAATGTAAATTGTATTTTTGTTATCACAACACATCTTCGAAGGTGTGAAGATGACTATGCCCATATCACTGAGAAGACTTCAACGCCACACGAGCTCTATGGTCGTAGTGGTCATTGCACGATATTCGACTTCAGTTGAAGATAGCGATACTTTATGGTGCTTTTTGCATCTCCATGAGATCATTGAGTCACCTAAAAAATACACAGAAACCTATAGTTGAGACTCTATCATTGGGATTTCCTACCCAATGAGCATAAGCAAACAAATCAAGCGAAGAAGATGAGGAAAGAAAAACTCCATTAGTTATGGTATTCTTGATGTATCTGATGATTCTTAAGACAACACTCATGTGCACAACGGTAAGAGCATGTTGAAACTGATTGACTGAGTGAACTACATGAGCTATGTCTGGTCGAGTGATAGACAAATATGTAAGAGATCCAACAAGTTCACGGTAAGGAGTAGGATCTTCGAGTAGAGTCCCATCTTTCAGTCTCAATTTGACATTAATGACATTAAGGGTTTCTATCTTCTTATCATATGAAATACTAGACTTAGTACAAATGTCAACTGCAAGTTTCATTTGAAAAAGAATATACCCTCTGGGAGAGTACACAACTTCAATACCCAAAAAGTATCTTAAGAATCCAATATCAGACATATCAAAATTTTATTTAAAGATTTTCTTAATGTCATTGATTCCTTGCTTATCACTTCTAGTGATAATCATATCATCTACATAAAGTAGAAGAATAACCACCATAGAACCTGTAGTTTTCACAAAAAGAGCAGTGTTAGTATAATACGAATGAAAACCCAAATGAGTCATCACATTACTAAATTTATCATAACAAGATTTTGGGGCTTGTTTTAGACCATATAAGGCTTTCTTAAGTTTAAGAATTTTTCTGTTCCCAATACAAACTCCCGACGAAGGATCCATGTAAACTTCTTCACTTAAATCACCATTCAAAAAAGCAATTTTTACATCTAGTTGGTAAATGAGCCATTATTTGATAGATGCAACAACTATGAGGGTCCTAACACTAGTCATTCTGGCAACGGGGACAAATGTTTCTTCGTAGTCAATACCATATTCTTGAAAATATCCCTTAGCCACTAATCTAGCTTTGTAACGTTCTAAGGACCCATTACTCTTAGTCTTAACTTTAAAAACCCATCTACATCCTATAAATTTCTTTCCTACGGGTAACAAAGTTATCTCCCAAGTTTTAGCTTTTTCAAGAGCACTAAGTTCTAAATTCATAGCTTCAACCCATTGAGGAAGATTTTTTGCTTCATTATAATGGAATGGTTCATGAAATGAATGTAATGCAATTAGGCATGACCTATATTTTGGTGCTAATGTGTCAGAGGATACAAACCTATTTGGGGGATTGGAGATATGACTGGATCTCCTAAGAGAAGTTTCCTCTAGGTTTGAACCTTGGGAATATTTTTTCAAAGCCTTTATACGATTTCTTTGATCACGCCGATTATAAGTTTGTATAGGTCTACTAACAATGTCGTCACTTACATGTATTCCTTCCTCAATATTTTCATTATCATTTTCATAGACATTTAGGGGAATATCCTCTTCGTCATCCAAAGAATTATCATTAGAGATTAACTCTTCTTGCGATAAAAAATCAAATAAAAAGGTATATTCACTTTTATTGTTTTCTTTGTTCTTCTCAAAACTATTTTCATTTTCTAAAAAGGTTACATCTTTAGAAACATATAGTTTGTTATTTTTTGAATCAAAACATCTATATGTCTTTTGGTTTTCTTCATAACCTAAGAATACACATTCAATAGCTTTGGGAGACAATTTATTTCTTTTATGAAAAAGGACAAAGCACTTACAACCCAAAATTCTTAATCTATTGAAATCGGGTATTTTTTCAAATATTTTTTCATAAGGAGATATATTTTGCAAAAATGATGAGGTCATTCTATTTATCAAATAGGTTGATGTTAGAGCGACTTTGGCCCAAAAGCTTTTTAGAATTTCCTTAGAGATAAGTAGTGTCCTAGTAGTTTCTAAGATGTGTCTATGTTTCCTTTCGGCTAATCCATTTTGTTAGGGAGTTCTAGGATATGATCTTTGATGGCAAATTTCACTTGTTTCTAAATAATTTTGAAACTCATTAAATAAATACTCACCACCCGAATCGGATCTAAGGATAAAGATGTTACTTGAAAATTGATTTTTGACAATCATATAAAATTTTTTAAAGAATGAGAAGACATCGGATTTTAAACTAAGAAAGTATATCCATACATATCTAATAAAATCATCAATAAACATTACATAATATGAGTATCCGCCTTTTAATATGACCGAAGAAGGTCTCCAAACATCCGAATGAACTAATTCAAAAGACCTTTTAGAAACAAAGGTTCTATTTGGAAAATGAGTGAATTTCATTTTTCCGAAAATACAATCCTTACAAGCAAATTTTTTCTCATTACAAATTTTTTTTCCCAAAGGGAAAATGATACATCTTAGAGAAATTTGGATGTCCAAGTCTTTTATGCCAAGTTTCAATATCTTTATCTTGGACATAATTACAAAAAGAGTTGGTAGGAAGGTTCAAATAGTTCATGTAGTAGAGATCTCCCCTCCTATGACCTTGCCCAATCAGCTTCCCGGACCGGAGATCCTGCACGGAGCAATCCTTATATGAGACGGAGATTCTAAATCCATGATCGGATATTTGATAAACGAAAAGAAGATTTAGATTTAGTTGTGGAACAACTCTAACATTTGGCACAAAAATGGTTTTAGAAGAATTTAAAATTCCAACACTTTTAATTTGTAAAGATGCACCATCGGCAATTGAAACATAAGAGGTTTTTGAATTAGAGCATAATTCAGAAAAACCATTCTCAAGAGGTGTCATATGAAAAGAAGCCCCCGAATCAAGGATCCAAGAAGACATACCTGGAGGAGAGGAAGAGGCAATGGTGGCACCCGATGTAGATGAGGATTTGAGTAGAATTTGTAGTGCCTCCGATAGTTGAGCAAGAGAAAAAGAATCATTTCCTTTGGTTGGTTCTTCCTTCATTGGTGTAGTTTCTTCAACGGAAGCAACTTTGTTTTTAGGAGCTTCATTTAGCTTGGGACAATTTGGCCTTATATGTCCCGGTTCTTGTCAATGATGGTAAATAGCTTTCCTATAGTTTCCATTATAACCATTTTGCCTCCTAAAGGGTGGAGGCTTGTAAGTTTTAACATAATTGTCGGGCTTAGACACAACTAAGACTACATCTCCTCTTTTATCATGCCAAGACGAGTTTACTCCTGGCATATTTTGACAACGACATCCTCTAAGGAAAGAGCCTTAGATCTATGGAGAAAAAAAGATTTAACATGTTCATATTTGGGCCTAAGCCCTTGTAAAAATTGAAAAAAGTGTTCTTTTTCATTTGTTCGCTTCTAAGTTCAACATCTTCACTAGCCACTCATTTGGGTTCTAGGAGCGATAATTCATCCCACAAGGGACTAAGAGTGCTAAAATAGTCACGGACACTCATGTCCCCTTGCTTAATGGTGTGAATTTTTTCTTAAAGAAAAAATTGTCTTGCGAGGCCTTTTTTAGTATGCATACCTTTCATAAAAAACTATGTCTCGTTTGCTTTGCGGAATTTGGCAATGTTGGCGCAAGTCTTTAGCTCTACGTTGTTCATGAACCATGCAAGATTTTTTGCATGTTTACTTTCCTAATCCTCAATCTTGGATTTGTGATCTTCAATGGCTTTGATGCCCGCATTTCCCTCTAGAGCATTTTCTTGTCCTCATTCCATTTTGATAAGTTGGAGTTGTGGTTCCGAAATGGTGTCCATCACATATCCCCAAAGCTTTTTTCCCTTGAGGTTGTTCTTCATGGAGGATGCTCACATCATGTAATTGAAGATCTTTTGCTTGAAGGAGAAATCAATCTTGTGCTCACCCTCAATAGTGACTTAGAGAGAGGATGAGCAAAAAGGGTGGAAGAGAATCCTGAAATACAAACTATAAATAGTTTTTAACAAAAATCAAGAGCACAACCTTGATCTGATACCATGTAATGAAGTATGCGGAAATGTAACCCAAGAATGCACAAGCATTCACAAAGTCCAATCATGGACAAGCACTAAGGCACAAGAGAAATACAAGTGAGAAGTCCACAAGGGACAATACAAAAGCCTAAAAAGGCTAATATAAGCATGAAAAGAAATGAAATATTTATTAGAGAGAGCCTTGGAATGCCATACAAATACAAGAGGTGAAATCCCCTATTTATACACAAAGTGGGAGCAGTGGGAAGCCATTGGGGGCTCCCACATGGAGTCGTTGGGAGCCCCCAATGACTCTATGTTGGGACCCCCAATGCATATAAAAAAGAGAAATAAAAAATAAAAATACAAAAAGAATCTACAATTAAAATAATTGTTTCTAGAAACAACAATGTAAAAAGACTAAAATACCCCTACCGGGTATATATATATATTAATATATAGATATGTTGGTACATATATTTTAACAACTAACTCCCGCCATTCCTTAGGATTTAGAAGCTGGAACAATGAATAATATTTAGATTTGCAACACAAGGAGATAAGTAGGCCTTTTAAGGTTTTAATTCAAGAAAAAAACGTGAACAAATAAAGAAGCAACATTTATAAAATACATTGCACATGCATCTATATATATAAGGGTTGTGTTGGGATGCTAGTGTACAACCCGTCTCTTTTTATAAAAAAAAAAAATTGCATCCAGACCTAGCAACCCCCCTCCTGTGTTTTCTATTTAAACACAGGAGGGGTCTCCCTCCTACGAAAAAGGGAAAACAGGCCCCCGTTGTTTCTCTCTCCCTGATTCCCCACTCTCCTCCTCGTTCTCTCCCCCTCTGCGTAACCTCCGATCACCGTCAAAGTCGGAGCCCTCCTTGCACCGGCAACCTCCCGCTCTCGTCTTCCTCCCTCAGCTCGCCGATAGGACCCTCGCCGAAAGGTACACACCCCTGCGCTTTCTCTTCTCTCTGTTTCTCTTTGTCCTCTCGTTAGCAGGAGGAAGGGGCGTCGCCCCTCCCTGCTCTCTCTCTCTCTCACCCTCTGTCTCGTTTAGCAGGGGAGGGGCACAACGCCCCTGCTCTCTCTCTCTCCCTATCTCGTTTAGCAGGGGAGGGCATAGCCCCCCCCGCCCCCCCGCTCACTCTCTCTCTCTCTCCCTACTCTCCCCTTTTATCCGGCAGGCGAGCAGGGGCGACACCCTGCCCCTCCCCCTCTTCTTTTTTGACTGGCGAGCGGGGGCGCGACCCCTGCCCTCCCTTTCGTTGTCTAACCAACGGGCAGGGGTGCAACCCTTGCCTCCTCCCTCTTTCGTTACACAAACATAGGGAGCTCTTGCCCCCTCCCTCTCTGATTTCACAGGCAGAAGGGACAACTCTCCTGCCCTTCCTCTTTTATTCATGCAGGCAGGAGGGGCGACCCTCCTGCCTTTCCTCTTTGGATTCCAGCAGGTAGGGGCGATGCCCCTGCTTCCACCTCTCTCCTCTCGCGGCCAGTCCAGCCCGGCTAATCCCGGGCCCTTGCAACACGAACATGATACCAAACACATGCTTTTAAAATGATTTCCTTTGTGCTATTTACGTAGTATGACGAACCCTTTAGCGCACCCAATCGGCGCAATGGATTGTACGTGCGCCCAGAGGCACGAGCTACTTATTACCTATGCCCGAAAGAGTGAGCAAAGCCGACATTTTCCAAGGTAGGGAAAAGTTGCACAAAGGACAATGAACGAACAGATCTTACAACTTGTGATTTAAATATATATATATATATATATATATATACATTTAATTTAAGGACGCAGTTTTGCGATCCTTGTCTTCTTTCCTTCAAGTCATTTACTTTGCCGCCACGCTATCACATGCATAGGCTACTGCTTATGCATTTATTTAGCCGAGGTATGGTTTTGTACCTCGTGCACTGCTTACATAATTTATTTAACTTGATGTGTGGTTTCACACATCAAGTACTGTTTTATGTCATTTACTTTGCCATCGCGCTATCACGTGCACAGGCTACTGCTTACGCATTTATTTAGCCGAAGTATGGTTTTGTACCTCGTGCACTGCTTACATAATTTATTTAAGTTTATGTGTGGTTTCACACATCAAGTACTGTTTTATGTCATTTACTTTGCCATCGCGCTATCACGTGCACAGGCTACTGCTTACGCATTTATTTAGCCGAAGTATGGTTTCGTGCCTCGTACACTGCTTACGCATTTATTTAGCCGAGGTATGGTTTCGTACCTCATACACTGCTTATGCATTTATTTAGCCGATGTACGGTTTCGTACCTCGTGCACTGCTTACGCATTTATTTAGCCAAAGTATGGTTTCGTACCTCGTGCACAGATTATGCATTTATTTAGCCGAGGTATAGTTTCGTACCCCATGCATTGCTTATGCATTTATTTAGCCGAGGTACGATTTTGTACCTCGTGCACTGCTTACACATTTATTTAGCTCGATGTACGGTTTCACACATCGAGTCTTGCTTTATAGATTGTCATCAAGCTATAATGTGCACAGGCCTGCATTATGTAATATATATATATATATATATATATATATATATATATATATATATATATATATATATATTATTCGTACATATATGCAACCTCGTAAGATACACAATTGCCTACTCTTTTCTACCTTGTAGCATGCTTACACTTACAAAAGACATGGATTTGCGCATGGGCGCTAAAATTTTAAAGAAAAAAGTTTTCTTTCAAGAATCAAACATTCAAATATGCGCGGTTTTGACAAGCAAATTCGAACACTTGAGGGTTGCCTAATTGCAACTAGTTTTTTCCCAAACCGGCACGATAGGAGGAAATGTTTTAACTTCGGTTTAATATCCGATATGACATGGATATCCCTGATTGGAAGCATGGGAATGTGTTTGGTTGGGGTTTCTTCTAAGAAACCCATACCCATTTTATCGTAAGCGGTATCGCAAGACATGCACAACATGTTGATACTACGATATCTGGATGAGAGATTCATGAAAATCTTGTATTATGCAAATTGCACAACGATATAAGTGGCTTGAAAGACCAGATCATGTCAAATTAGACTGAAATGTTTACATCATTTCTTTCACAATAATTTAAGTTGGGGTTTCTTTTGAGAAACTGATACCCCTCTCATCGTAATAGTACTATTAGACATGCACGACATGTTAGTACTACGATGATTGGATGAGAGGTTTATGAAAATCTCGAAGCGTGCAAAATGCACATTGTTGAAATTACATAAATGGTGATGATCGCCTTCACAGGCAAGATGCTCGAGCTGGTTTGAAAGACCAGAGCATGTAGAATGGGTCGTCAGTTAAAATAAAACCTGACGTACCCATTCGCCTCTTTGGTTTCGTCAAGGGAAAGGATGGGATAGTACACAAACTCTGATGAACAGGTTGTTAACAACTACCCCTTATGCAAATGACTCGGTGTCCCCAATCATCAGAGTTAGGGGACGGGACTACAAAAAATTATCCTACATGGTAGATCCCATGGACTTCTGCAGAAGTTGGATGCATCCTTTGCCACGAATGCCTTTGGAAAATTCTCTTTCGGTCACCAACCGTCCCTTTAGGTAGGAACAGACTTAGCTAGTTGTTCGGGGTATTAAAAATATATAGAATAACACCCCCCCCCGACAGTTTCAATTGTTTCTACGTTTCTCCTATGCGTACCCTCAGGACAGCTAATATCGAAACAAAATTATCTTGTTCACTTTACTTATGTTGAATTGTATATCATGTATGAAATAAATGTTAAAATGTATCATTCAACATTTGTAATAGTATATATATTTTATATATATAAAGTATAATACATATTCATATATGGTATATATGCATATGTATTATCCTAATCATATATATAAAATATATATTTCTCTATTTATAGGCATAGGGGTAGTTTAGACATTTCCAGTTTTACGCATATTCCATTTGGAATATGTTTGTAATTTTATCTTTTATTTTATTTTTTATTTTTTCCTTTTTCGTGGTTTGCGCAACCTAGGGTGGCTCCCCAAAGAGTCGTTGGGGAGCCCCCAACGGTCACAAATGTGACCGTTGGGGGCTCCCAACGACTCCTTTGGGAGCCCCCTAAGTGGCTCCTTTCTTGTGTTATAAATAGGGGTCTCCCCCTTTGTTTTTCCATATTCTTGAGGGAGCTTATGCTCCATTGTAATGGGGTTTTTACCCCTTCTCCATTATTCTTCAATGATATGCAACTTATGACTTTATGTCATATTTTCCCCTTTTTATGGGTTTTATGTGTTAGCACATTATATGCTTATGTTGTTTCCCTTTAATGGGTATATTTGCACTCCACGTGCATAAGTATGGGTTCATTATTGAACCCAACGTATTCCAAGTCACTTTCTAACATGGTATCAGAGCAAGGTTGAGATCGAGTTGCTCTTTGGTGCATCGGGAAGCATGGTATTCAAGAATTTGTTAAAGAAAAATGGTGAAGTATTCATTTCTCTCTATTGTCTTTCTTATAGTTATTCGGTATGCATTCTATTTCTTTGAGTATTGTATGAAGAATGGAATATGTTCTTTTCTTTATGTGTGATTTTTGTCATTATGTCTTTTTTGAGTTTCTTGCTACTCCATTGAATCGTTTTCGTATGTTTTTCTTTGAAAAACTTTAAATGATAACTTGTTTGGCGAAAAATTAGATATATGATTGCTCAAAACTTGCTTTAATGGGTCGGTAAAAATTTATGACCGTTGGAACTTTGAATTTACATTTTAAACCTAACCTTGTTTATGAAAATACCTTTATATGAATGTTTAGTCTTTAAAGAAAGGTATGTTAAGATTAAAATGCTTGTGAAATATAGTTTTTTGAAAAATGTTTGGCATATATGAAAAATTCCATATTATGTGTCCGTTTTATATGAGCAACATTTAATTAAGAAAGTTTTTTTTTTTTAATACCGGTTGAATTAAGTTTTAAAATGGTCTTATGGAATATGGTGATTTTCTTTCCATCTTTACACTCTTAAGGATGTTTTCAACATTTAGAGAGTTCTCTCTCTTTTCAATAAGAGACATTTATATTTTTATGTTGTGATTGTCTCTTGTGGGTTTTGGTGTTTGCCCTTTTGTTTGTTCATTAGTGAATGTTGTAAGTGCTTAATGCACTCTTTTGCTTTTCCGCATATTTCATTACAAAAGTTATGGTCTTCACTAATGTTTATTGTGTACTTATTTCATTAGGAGTAGGTAATAATCTATTAAGTCATGTTTTTCGATAAAACTTAAGAGTGTTAAATTTTTCCTCAATAAATGTTTACTTTTTATTTAAGCCATAGTACAATCTTATTTATCATAAGGTTTTGTTAATGAATCTATTTTGTTGGGATTTCTTCCACTTTAATGGAGTTTTCTCCTTCTTTGGGAGTTGTATATGTTTGTTTGTTCAAACTCTCCTTAAGGAGCCTTTCGGTCCTTATAATCTTCTTGTGAGTATATACTCTTTTATGAAGATTTCATGATTGTTTATCATTTTTAAGTTGAAATAGTAGATTTCATAAGTTTTTCGAAATTCACCATCTTTATGAATGCCTATATTGGCCTAAGTTTGTTATTTTTGAACTTCACCAACTTCACTGTTTAATTGCACCTTATGTCTTTCATAGTTAAGGCTTATTTGTTCCAAATCGGTTCATACACATGATGTTGCTTAATATTTCATGTTATGTTGCATAGTAAGCCTTTTTTGGTGTACAAGACTTCTTTTGAAGATTAAGCATAATTCGTGGTTATGCAAAATTGTTTTGATGGATTATATTGGACCTTTGATTCAATTTGTTAATCGGTCCTCTTTGTAAAAATTTTTTATTTGGAAAATGATTTCTTATGTGTTTATTGCCCTTTTGTGGCATTTATGTTTGTCCATCACATGTTATTTAATGCATCATTGTTTTGGCCTTATTATTGTTTTATTAGAGATGTTTGTTGAGGTGAGTTATGGGCACCTCGTGTTATATCATTTTAGATTGTCCAAATTGCCATATTATAGATGGTGGTTGAGGTGAGTTATGGGCACCTTGGGACTCTAGAATGATTTGGTATATGATCTCTAATTATGAGTGTGACACTCGTTGTTATGTCTTTTTAGATTGTCCACTTACCATATTATAGATGGCGGTTGAGGTGAGTTATGGGCACCTTGGGACTCTAGAATGATTTGATATATGAGTGTGTCACTAGTTTGTTCTTGTGCCATTGATATTATGGATGCTTCTAAGTAAATGTGATGGACATATGGTATTTGAAAACCTTAAATGTTTTAAGGTACATTTAAAATCAAGATGTTTTGGGATTATAGCCCAACCTTTTATTTGTTTATGAATCTTATGAGTGCATTTGCACATTTGTGATTCCGTATGTTGTGCACATGTGTTCTTGTGATTTTGCACAAGTATTCTAAGTGTTCTTGGTGTGTGTATGTTCACACATTTGTTCTCAAGAATTTTATTTTATCGATTATAGTATCTTGTTGAAGATATTTTTTACATGCATGTTATTGTTATGAGAATTCATTTTAAAAAGAGTATTGTTTTATTCGAGGTTTATTTTCATTACAAGTTTATTGCCTCAAAAGTCTTTTCCTTTTATGCCCATTATCTAAGTGTCATCATATGTAGACAAGAATTTTATTACACCTTCGTGTGTTTTTAGCCCTTTGTTGGCTTTTTGCTCTCTTGGTCTAGTAGCTGAACACACTTGTCTTGAGTGTTTTTATATGTAGACAAGGCACGTTGATTCACACCATGGTGTGTGATTTTTAGCCTATGTTGGCGTTTGTGTCCTTGTTCTAGTCGCTTAGATGTATGCCCATGGTTGGCTTATTTCACTCATTTCAAGTGCCATCATATGTAGACAAGAGATGTATTATGTGTTAGCCCATGGTTGGCTTATTACTCTTGTTCTAGTAGCTGAACATACTTGGTTTTAAGGGTATTTTTACGTAGACAAGAGATACTTTTTAGTCCATGTTGGCATGTATGCTCTTGTTCTTGTCGTAGATGCACTTATGTCAAGTATTATTATATGTAGACAAGAGGTTCTTTTACACACCTTTGTGTGTGTCTTTGGCCTTTAATGGCTTTATATTCTTGATCTAGTAGCTTATACACTTGATTTATGGGATTTTGGAGAACTAATGAGGAAGTTGTTTGTAATGGATGAACTATTATTGAAATTTGCAAAATTTCATTCATGACTTGTGTTTTTCAAGTGAATCATCTTTTTGATATGCATATCAAGTTGATTTCTTAGCATTTAATCTATATATTAAGTGCTTATGGTTTTTGCCACCCTTATATGTAAAATATGTTTTTTTTTTGTCAATTAAGTGTGACTTTCATAAATGATTTTAAAAACCTTGTGAACTCTTGGGTTTATTTTACCTAAAGTATGCTTGGAGACTTTGTTTCTCTTGTTTGGCACTTCATTACATGTTTGAAGCATGATCATTAATGAGTTCTTTGAGTATTAATTCATTTAATGATAAGTATATGCATATGCTCTTTATGGTCTTTCTTGGGTTCTCATTCAATAAAGCATATGTATTTTATGCCTCTTCGTAGGCTTCTTGTGGTATCCCTTCATGGATCATTTTGTTATTCCTCATTATGGGGTTATATTTGTCCAATGTTGGACCTTATGAATGCATTATGCATTCTTGCAATTTATTTTTGCATAATGTGCTTCCGTTCATTTTTGTTTTAACATAATGTATGATTTAAAAACTTTGGTTTTCTAAATTTTTCGTTTCATGCTAAAGTAACTATCATATTATACATAAATTTTGCACCTTGTTAGGAATGTTCCTTTTTGAGTAAAGTGCAAAGGTATTTTTTACTTGTTCTTTGTTGTTTTCTTTTCTCAGGATCTTGAAGATAAGAGAAAAGGAAGTCCCTTGGATAGAAGGTGCTCATCGATAAAGACATTGGAGGAAGATATTTACAATGGCATTCGTTCTGAAGGCTCTTGAAGCTTTGAGATTCTTCTTCTTGCCGTCTTCAACCTTTTCGTTCCCCCACGCAAAGCTTGAGGGGGGGTGTTAAAATGTATCATTCAACATTTGTAATAGTATATATATTATATATATATAAAGTATAATACATATTCATATATGGTATATATGCATATGTATTATCCTAATTATATATATAAAATATATATTTCTCTATTTATAGGCATAGGGGTAGTTTAGACATTTCCAGTTTTACGCATATTCCATTTGGAATATGTTTGTAATTTTATCTTTTATTTTATTTTTTATTTTTTCCTTTTTCGTGGTTTGCGCAACCTAGGGTGGCTCCCCAAAGAGTCGTTGGGGAGCCCCCAATGGTCACAAATGTGACCGTTGGGGGCTCCCAACGACTCCTTTGGGAGCCCCCTAAGTGGCTCCTTTCTTGTGTTATAAATAGGGGTCTCCCCCTTTGTTTTTCCATATTCTTGAGGGAGCTTATGCTCCATTGTAATGGGGTTTTTACCCCTTCTCCATTATTCTTCAATGATATGCAACTTATGACTTTATGTCATATTTTTCCCTTTTTATGGGTTTTATGTGTTAGCACATTATGTGCTTATGTTGTTTCCCTTTAATGGGTATATTTGCACTCCACGTGCATAAGTATGGGTTCATTATTGAACCCAACGTATTCCAAGTCACTTTCTAACAATAAATGCATATGTTAGATTTGTTCTAAATTGTTATACTTGTGCACCTAGCAGCTTTTCATGAAACTGACCCATCTTATGGGTACAGGTGATGATTAGGTCTGAGTGACAGGCGATAGCAAGATGATAAGATGGCATCAAGATCAAACTGTTTCTTCTGGCATTCCGCATCCTTGATACATCTTTTTGGTTTTAAATTTTGTATAAGGGTTTTCTCAAGACATCCCATTTTTGTATAAACTTGAAATTATCTTTTAATGCATATGGCTTTAAATATTGTTACGAAGATGCAAATCCATTGTAAAATGAAAGTTTCACAGGAATGCACCCAAGGTTTGTCGACTTGTCATTTCAAAAATCATTTTCGTTGATTCGATAAAACAAAAACTCTGAAAAACAAAGGATTTTTAGTCTCTTTCAAGTTCTTCTAAAAGTTTACAAGTTCAAAATTTTGGGGCGTTACAGCCAGTGTCAGCTCGTGTCCGGCCCTCTAGGAGACAAGTTGGCATGGGTTCCAATAAAACCAGCTCTCACAGACCGGGCTGCCCATTGTCCATCCTTAAATAGGAATATGAGGAAACACTAGAATGTAAAAGTACCTTAAAACAAAATGAGCTAAGATTGGCAAGACTGATGACATACATGCACGTGTGTGTATTTTATGTACACATTAATTTCAAATGCAACATTTGATTAAAGTTTTGTGGATAAGTAGGCACCCATCCTAGAGTGGCATCAACAATTTGTAAAAGTTCACTTGAACTGTAGTCTGTGCTGCAAATACTTCTAACATTAGGAATGATCAGACAAATAATAACTGTTTAAGAACTCATACCTTGCAACGACATTAACAACTGCACTCACATCCACAATCTTCTTCACACAATAAATATTTGGAAAATGTTAAAGCCAGGAATAATATTTGGTCAAGAATTGGAGTTCTCCCAATCAAGCAGCAGCAATCACAGAATAACATCAGTTGCAACTTATACTGTAATATCTGTAATTTTTCCCATAATTTTCCATAAAAACAAATGCAATTTTATGTCTTATATTAGTTTGAATTTTAATTGGGATTTTATGGTTAATTGGAGTTAAATCCCATTTGGGGATGAATTTCGAATTAAATTAAATTCCGAGGTGAAACGAGGATTTAATTAAATTCTGGGAATTTAATTAGCTTCAAAATTTAAATTTTTGAACGCAATTGCAATTGCAATTAGAATTATTTGGAGTTGATTGATTTTTTTTTTAAATTAAATTGTATCTCAATTTGAATTTGGGGTCCAATTGGATTTGGATCTAAATTAAAGATCCATTTGAATGTGTAATATGGATAGATCCAAATCTGGATGTATTATGGATCTCAGGTCATTGGACCCATTGGGTGGGACGGCCCCCTGTGGGCCACTCTTATGTGGCTGAGGTCCCTACTTTGGGTAGAGTCAAAGCAACTTATTAAGTTTCTGAAATCAACAAAGAATAAAAAAGGCAAAGGCATTTAATTTCCAAATAGTATTGGAATCCATTTAAGCTTAAGGAAGGGGTTAGATATGACACAGGGAAGGCAAGTAGGAATTAAGGAAATGCAAGGTCAGCATGACAGGTAAGGTCAACAAAAAGTCAAGGAAAATCCTCACTTACTGTTAGGCATGATGCACATATGGAAAGCTGGGGTCCATGGAAATCTAGTACAATATGGGCAGATATAGCCAGAATCAATGAATCAAGGTACCTAAACACGTTAACTCTAAACCAAGAGAAATATATGGAATCTGATTTGCCATGGTAATCAGAAAAAAACAATTATTATCTCAGCATGGACATGACCAGCACAATTTGGAAAGAAATGAGAAAATATATATTAACCCCTTCACGCCCCTACATCTCTAGCTATATCTCTCTCTAGATCTCACGCCACCCCCTAGCCTCCATCTCCTCTCATTTCCTTCTTTCTCCCATAGGGGTGATCTCCATTGCTGCAGCTAAGTGGGCTGAGAATCTGTTGGTGATGAACGAATCCGACTCCCCAAGGCGATACATTGGTGGTATAGCTGCATGATCAGCCAACCGAACCATCTATCAAATGAGATTGGGTTTCACATACCAACTACGAGGTAGGGACACCTAACGATGTGTGTGGTTGTGGTATTAAGGTGCGTAATTGCAGCTGTATCGGTTCCACACTACGTAGGAATTGATATTGGACTCATAATAGTCAATATGACGTATGTGCCTTAGTCTTCACGTGAATTAGATTTTGTTGTATAGGCCTTCAATTTTACGTTAATCTGATTTGATGGGGTTCACGTGGATCTGATTTGTTGCGTGTATGCCTTGACATTCACGTGAATCAGATTTTAACACTTGTTCCTTGATATTCACGTGATTTTAGAAATCTGCAAATCTGTAATTTATTCAGGAAACTATGTATACCTGATATTTTAATTCATGAATCTGTGAAACTACGTGTGTGCGTGTGGATGTGTAAATCTGTAAGTATGTCTGCAAATTTTGAAATTTTGTGTGTGCATGATTTGAAAACTAATGTAAACATGGAGCTGTATGAATGTATAAACAGCATGAACAATGCTGTGTATATTTGCACAGAGTAAAATCTGTGAGTATATACAGAATGTAATATGCTATATCTATATATATCTATATATATATATATATATATATACCCAGGGTGAGATCTGTGCATGTATGTACAGCAAGCACTATGCTGTATATACATACACAAAGTAAAATCTGTTAGCATGTATAACATGTTATATGCTGAATGCTGAATGTAGATGCATGCCCCGTTGCGTATACACATGCTGTGCACAGGTGAATCATGTAAGGAAATGAGTTCCTCCGAAGATGTTCACTAAATCACCAAAAGTGGACACTCAAAAGAGTTCCACCAAAATATCAAAATGAACACACAAAGAACCACAAATAGGTTCACTTACAAACACCCACATGCAAGAAGCATACATTTGAAGTGGGGTATATATATATATATATATATATATATATATATATATATATATATATATATATATAGAGAGAGAGAGAGAGAGAGAGAGAGAGAGAGAGAGAGAGAGAGGCCATAGGGACTCATACTTGCAGAATTGCGCATACTCGCCAAGTCTTTAAAGAAAAAGGGGATTTCATGCGAGATTCCAAAGCATGTGTATACGCAACGGGGCAGCATATTCGCAACTAAGTCTTTCCCTCAACCCTACGCAGCCCTAAGTGGTATGTACGGTCTTTTGTTTTAATATCCAAAAATGACTTGGATATTCCCAGCCTAAAGTACGGGACTTTGAGATTTTCTAAACTAAGTTCAGGTTTATTTTTGAGAAACCGATACCCTTTCATCATAATGTTACTATCAGATATGCACGGCATGTTAGTACTACGATGGTTGGATGAGAGGTTTATGATAACCTCGTAGCGTGCAAATGCACATTGATGAGAAAGAAATTGCATAAATGGTGATGATCGCCTTCACAAGCAAAATAGTCGAGTTAGTTTGAAAGACCAGAGCATGTCGAATTGAATTAAAATGGTTACATCATTTCTTTCGCAACACAATAAAGTTGGGGTTTCTTTCTGAGAAACATATACCCCTCTCATCATAAGGGTACTATCAAACATGCGCGGCATGTTAATACTACGATGATTGGATGAGAGGTTTATGGTAACCTCGTAGCGTGCAAATGCACAATGATGAAAAGAAAATCACATAAATGGTGATGATTGCCTTTACAGGCAAGATGCTCGAACTGGTTCGAAAGACCAAAATATGTAGAATGGGTCGTCAGTTAAAACCAGACATACCCATTCGTCTCTTTGGTTCCGTCAAGGGAGATGATGGAATGGTACAAAAACTTTGATAGATAGGTTGTTAACAACTACGTTTCTCGAGTAGCAATTGAACTAGACGTCTCCGGTCATTGGAATTAGGGGACTGAGCTACCAAAAATTATCCTACGTAGTAGGTCCCAATGACTTCTACAGAAGGATGAATGCATCCCCTTGAACAAGTCGCCTCTGAAGAATTCTCTCTCGATCATTGGTCGTCCCCTTAGGAGCAGAATCAGCTAGTTGTCCGAGGTATTAAAATACATGTAATAACAAACCCCCGTGCAGTCTCAATTGTTTTTACGTTTTTCCTGTGCGTACCCTCAAGACAGGTAATTATCGAAACAAGATTATCACGCTCATTTTGTTTATTCTGAACTGCATATCATAAAAGGAACAACGTATATGTTAGTTTTGTTTTGAATTTTGATATCTATGCACCTACCAGATTTTTATAAGTCTGATCCGTTTCATGAGTATAGGTGATGATTAGGTCGGTACGATAAGCGATGGTACGATGACGTGATGATATCAAGACGAGACACTTTCCTTGACGTTTCGCTCTTGAGGACATCTTTGTAATTTGGTATAAGGGTTTCTTTGAAATTCCACTTTTTGTATAAACTTTAATTATTTAAAAACCTCATTTTGAATCTATTTGATTTCAATGAATGTACGAAGTTTACAAATTCATTGTGTAGAGGAAGGTTTGCTTGTAATGCGCCCAAGGTTCATTGACTTGTTATTTCAAACACCATTTTTCGCTGAACTGCCATTTTAAACCCTAAAAAAAGGATCAATTACAAAGCTTTCAAACTTTTCGTAAAAAGTTACAAGTCCGGGATTTTGGGGGCGTCACGTGATCAACTAAAAAAGTTTAAGAAATTTGACAGTCTAAAGCTTCTATTACGTGGGAGTAGGTACTCCGGGAGCACCATATCATTACCATTATATGTATACATACCAATGTATGTATATGTATTATATACATATATACATATGTATATATACTCTTATTTATTGTTGTAACTATTTTCTTTTTTACCTTTTCTTTTTCTTTTAGTTTGGTTATTTTTGAACTAGTCAACATAAAGTTGACTAGTCAATAGAGCTATTCCAACAACTCTCCAACAACTCTATTGATGTAACGCTTGCGAATTTTGTCACATAAATAAACCTCAATTTTATCGTTGGAATGTTATATAGGGGTATTTTACTTTTGAATTGGATTTTTTTTATTAGATTATGGATATCTTATTCGGATCTACGATATTAGATCCTGGATATCTTATTTAGATCTTCGATGTCGGATCCTGGATATCTTATTGGGGTACTTGATATTAGATTCCAGATAATTTATTCGGATCTTCGAAGTCGGATCCTGGATATCTTATTTGGATATCTAATATTAGATCCTAGATATCTTGTTTGGATCTTCGATATCGGATCCTTGATATCTTAATTGGATTTTTTATATTGGAATTACAATGGTCCAATTAGATCTTTGATATTGGATCCACAACATTTTATTTGGATCCACGAATTTTAATCGGATCATGGATTTAGGACCTTCTAAATTGAGTCCCAAAAATATTTGGGTCTTTGGATGGACCCAGATAGTCCTAATATGGATCCAAAAACATAAATGGATCTTGGGTCTTCGTGTAGTAAATCCAATAAATAAATCTATATATATATAATATTAATAACAAATCACTATTTTTTTTAGCTCACGCCATCACGAGTTGGGGCGTTGCAAAATTGAAAAAAAATATATATGTATATGACTCGTGCTTGGCAAGTGTTGTTAGTGCACGTCACCTTGTGTTGGGACGCTGCAAGTTCAAAACCCAAATGGGTTGAGTTACAAATCGTGTAGAGGTCTGCCGAACACATCCTACCATATTTTAAAAAAAATAAAAAAATAAAAAAATAAATAAATAAATAACGCTATACAAGGGGGGACATGAAGCCTCCCCACTCACGCACACGGGAGAGAATGAAGGGAAAACCGAACCCGCCTTCTCACCCACGATTTCTCTCTCTTGCACCCGTTCTCCCCATTCTCCTCTAACTCCCTCTCATGATACCTCTCTCTCCCTCTCATAAAAACCATAAAACTTTATCACCAGTTACCTTTCTTCTCTCTCTCTCTCTCCCTCCCCATTTTTTCTCTACCCCCCCCCCCCCCCCCCCGCCTTCACGATATCTTCTTCTCTCTTATAAACCCATAAAGAAAAAACAAAACCAGCATCACTCTTTTCCTCCTCACTCTCCCATATACGATTCTAAGGAGGCCATTGAAGGGTCGCTGTCAAAGAGGAGACAACCAAGGAGTGTTCGATCTATCGCGCCTAACAAAGGTAGGGTTCCTATACTATGATATGTTAATGTTTCAGGGCTGTACTAATATGCATCGAAGATGCATACCCGTAAAAAAAAGAGAGGAAGATTGTCAAATATTGCGTGTTTACATTAGTTATTTTCTGTGTTAAGTTCAATGACAAAAATCAATGTCTGCATGTTAAAATAGTTATTTTTCTGTGTTAAGTTCAATGACAGAAATCAAAGTCTGCGTGTTTACATTAGTTATTTTCTGTGTTAAGTTCAATGACAGAAATCAAGGTCTTCGTGTTTACATTAATCATTTTTTGTGTTAAGTTCAATGACAAAAATCAATGTCTGCGTGTTTACAATAGTTATTTTTTGTGTTAAGTTCAATGACAAAAATCAATGTCTGCGTGTTTACAATAGTTATTTTTCTGTATTAAGTTCAATGACAAAAATCAGTGGTCTGCGTGTTTACAACAGGTAATTTTCTTTATTATGTTTAATGACAAAAAATTAGCGTCTGCGTGTTACGTTAGATATTTTTCTATGTTAAGTTAAATGACAAAAAAACCAGTAGTCTGCGTGTTTTCATTAGTTGTTTTTCTGTGTTAAGTTCAATGACAAAAAAATCAGTGGTCTGCGTGTTTACATTAGTTATTTTTTTATGTTAAGTTCAATGACAAAAATCAGTGGTCTGCGTGTTTATAATAGTTATTTTTCTGTATTATGTTCAATGACAAAAAAATCAGTGGTCTGTGTTTATATAAGATATTTTCTGTATTATGTTCAATACCAAAAATCAATGTTTGCATGTTTACATTAGTTATTTTTCTGTTTTAAGTTCAATGACAAAAAAATCAGTGGTCTACGTGTTATGTAAGATATTTTACTGTATTATGTTCAATGACAAAAATCAGTGTCTGGGTGTTTACATTAGATATTTTTCTGTGTTAAGTTAAATGACAAAAATCAGTGATCTGCATGTTTATATTAGATATTTTTCTATATCATGTTCAATGACACAAATATAGTAGTCAGCGTGTTTTACCTTAGATATTTCCTGAAAATGTTCTTAATGACAATCAGTGAAATGCGTGTTTGCCCCTGAAAATGTTCTTTAATGACAAATCCATGATCTGCGTGTTTTGCCTCTAAAATTTTTTGTAACCTGTTCATATAAAAATTTTAATACAGTATTGACGACTTAGTGACAGCGGATTTATGTCACATGCAATTATTGCCTTTATGAAGTCTTACAACTGCATTTACACTTAGTGACTGTTAAGTTTAAGCTATCTATGATTCTCGCAAAATGGGTTCATATCTGAGCCTGCGGTTCAGATGAACCATCGTGGTGCCATGTAAGCACGGGTTATGTCCTTATGTGTATTTAGATGTAATGTGTAGTAATGATTTAATGTATACATGGGTTGCCGGACCAGGGATTGCAAACAGAAGGATTTAAGGGTACTGCACATACACTTAAAGCCTTATAAATTTAATACACAAGTACTCAAAACCCTAATTAGTTTAAAGGTACCAAGGCACTTGTGCTCGCCCGGTTTGAAAGTATTGGAGCACACTGAGTGGGATTGCATAAATAAATAGAAAATTGGCAACCTACATACCTAAGGTGGGAATCTTTGGGATCATGCCACTACGGTAGTATGATTCGTTGCCTATGTGAGTACTAGCAACATTGAGCTATTGGGTTCAAAACATGTTGAACTCCTGAGTGATAAGGTAACAAAATTAATAAGATAAATAAACCACTCAGACTCGGGCTTACTGTTAAAATATGATTGTACATATATATATATATTTATATATATAGATCACGACACATACACATATATATGTCTATGTGTCTATCTACATGTATAAATATATATATTTATATATTTCCTTTGTAATACCCACTAAGGGTAAAATAGTCTTTTTACCATTTCACGTCATGTATATTTTTCTCCTTTCTTTTTTCCCTTTTCCTTTTTTTCTTTTCTTTTTCCTTTTTCCTTTTACCTTGGAAAAGCCCCCCTTGAGGGACGTTGGAAGGGCTCCAACGCCCCTTAGGAGCCCTTCCAAGGGTCCTCTTCTTGTGCCTATAAATAAAGGGGTTCTCCCCCATTGTATGTAAGCTTCTTTGAAGCCCTCTTGAGTGAAATATATTTTTTCACTTTATTTTGTGTGTTTTTACCACTTTTGTGGTTTGTTGTATTTTTGCCCATTAGTGGCTACTTGTGAATGTGCGTGTTTTGCTCTTGGAGATTTCGCTTCACTCATTTGGCACTTCATTACATGGTATCAAAGCAAGGTTAAGAAAGCTTCATCGGAATCTCACTTGACAAGTAATATCTATCCTCTCTCTTGCCTTTAAACTTTTTTTATAAATGGTCGACAAGGATGCAAAAATCGATCTCTCATTCAAATTGAATGGGACCAATTACCGAATGTGGGCGGCCGCCATAGAGAATAACCTCAAAGGTAAAAACCTTTGGGGGTATGTGTGTGGGACCATTCCGGAACCTCAATTGAAATTAAATAAGTTTGAAGGCAATGAGGAAAAAACTTTGAATGAAGAAGAAAAAGAGAAGGCTATTCTTGACTTCTCTTTAAAAATGGAGGATTGGGAAAGTGAACATACTAAAATTCTAGCATGGTTCATGAATAATGTGAATTTAAAGATTTGCGCAAATCTTACAAAATTTAAGGCCAATGAAGCTTGGTTCTTTATGAAAGGAATGTACACACAAAGAGACCTTGCTAGGCATTTCTTTTTACAAGAAAAGGTAAGAGAAACCAAGCAAGGTGACATGAGTATTAGGGACTATTATAGTGCCCTATCTTCTTTGTGGGATGAACTTGTTCTCCTTGAACCTTAATGGGAAGGTAGTGCTATTGCCAGGAGGCAAGAGCAAATGGAGAAAAAAAGATTCTTTCAATTTATTCATGGGCTTCGTCCCGAATTTGAGCAACTTAGAGGATCCCTACTTCATAGGGCTTCTACTCCTCTAAATGATATTTTGGCCGACTTATGTCAAGAAGAAACTCGTTTGGCCTTGAAAAGAGATGTTGATGAAGTTCATGCCGTATCTAGACCCGACAATAATGTTAGATCATATAAACCACCCCATTTTTGGAAGAATAATGGTGGTGGAGGAAGAAAGATTATTTGTCATAATTGTAATGAACCAGGTCATATTCGCCCGGATTGCCCTAAATTCAAAAGAAAGGTTGCTTCCGTTGGTGAAATTCCTCCAAATACAAATGAAGATTCAAAGAAGGATGGAGACATAAAGGAGTCCATTGCGCATCTTACCGAAACTCTTCAACAATTCATAAAGATGAACTCCTCTACATCATCTTCTTTGCCTTCCCGGTGCCGCCATTTCCTCTTTTCCGGGTATGACTTCTTGGATCCTTGACTCGGGTGCCTCCTTTCATATGACCCCAAATGCATCGCTTTTATCAAAACCAAGTCTAAACAAATTTAAATCATATGTTTCAACCGCCGATGGAACATCCTTGAATGTTGAAGGCATTGAAAACCTTGAGAAAACTTATGAACAAAACAAAGAATTTTTTGTTCCCAAAATCCGAATTATTCCAAAACTTAATTTAAATCTTTTTTTTGTTTCTCAAATTACCGATTTTGAATGTAATGTCTCTTTTTCACCAACCCATTACTATGTGCAGGATCTCCGGTCCGGGAAGCGGATTGGGCAAGGCCATAGAAGAGGGGATCTTTACTATATGGATTTTTTGTTTTTGCCATCTAAATCATTTTGTAATCATGTTCAATCTAAAGATATTGAGACTTGGCATAAGAGGCTTGGACATCCTAGTATATCCAAGTTGTATCTCTTTCCTTTTTTGGAAAATTTTTATAATACAAATACATTTACATGCAATGATTGTATTCTTGGAAAGATTTATTCGCTTCCATATTCGCATAGTAATTTTGTGTCAAAAAGATCTTTTGAACTTGTGCATTCCGATTTATGGGGGCCGACACCCGTTATGTCCAAAGAGGGATATTCCTACTATGTTACCTTTATTAATGATTTTTCTAGATATACATGGGTATACATTATTAAAACCAAATCCGATGTCTTTAATATTTTTAAAAAATTCCATGTTTTTATTCAAAATCAATTTCAACACAATATAGCTATATTTAGATCCGATAATGGAGGGGAGTACATGTTTAGAGATTTTCAAAATTATTTTAAATCAAATGAAATTTTACATCAACGTTCTTGTCCTAAAACTCCGCAACAAAATGGTCTTGCGGAAAGGAAACATAGACACTTAATTGAAACCACAATAACACTTCTTGTCTCTAAAAATGTTCTTAAATTTTTTTGGGCCGAAGCACTTCTTACCGCAACATATCTTATCAATCGTATGCCCTCCTCTTCATTAAAGAATGTATCACCTTTTAAAAAATTGTTCAAAATTACTCCCGATTTTAATAGACTAAGGATCTTTCGATGTAAATGCTTTGTGCTTGTTCAAGGACAAGACAAATTATCACCAAAGGCCCTTGAATGTATATTCATTGGCTATGGTGAAAATAAAAAAGGTTATAGATGCTATGATCTTCAAAACAATAAACTCTATGTGTCAAGAAATGTAAACTTTCTTGAGGATCAAAATGGTTTTGATAGTCACACATCTAAAGAAAACATTGATTATTCTTTCCTATTTGATTTAGCTCCTAGAATTGAGTCCCTAGATACAACTATTTGTGATAATACTTGTGATGGGATTTTACATCATGATGACATACCTCGACATGATGAGGTTTTTCAAAATAAAAACCCTAATGATTTAAATATATATACCCAACAGTTAGGAAATAAACATCAATCGGCCCTTGAAAGATATTCTCAAAACTTAGAAGAATCTATTGATGACAACCAACCTAGAAGGTCTTCTCGTAATAGTAGGTCACCACAAAAATTTGTATCTTATGAATCTTTTTCACCCAATTATAGAACTTGCCTCATGATGATATATTCGTATCATGAACCTACCTCTTATAAAGAAGCTAAGGATTATCCTCATTAGATTGAAGCAATGAGAATTGAATTAGAGACTCTTAACAAAGCCCAAACTTGGAGCATTATTCGTCAACCATTAGGAAAAAAGGCTATTAGGTGTAGATGGGTATATAAAGTCAAAACCAAATATGACGAATCCCTTGAAAGATACAAAACTCGTTTGATTGCAAAAGGTTACGCCTAAGAATATGGGATAGATTAAGAAGAGACCTTTGCTCCAGTTGCTAGAATGACTAGTGTACGAATGTTAATTGCCTTAGCCTCTATTAAACAATGACCGATTTATCAACTTGATGTTAAAAATATATTTTTAAATGAAACTTTATGTGAAGAAGTCCTTATGGATCCTCCGCCAGGTCTTGAAATTGGTAAAAGAAATATTCTAAAGTTAAACAAAGCTCTCTATGGTCTCAACAAGCACCAAAAGCTTGGTATGATTTTTTTAGTAAAGTAGTTCTTGATAATGGTTTTTCTTCTTGTTATACCGATACTGCTTTGTTTGTTAAAACTTCTAATGAAAAGATAACAATCTTGTTGCTTTATGTTGATGACATGATTATCACATGTAATGACAAAAAATGTATTGATCTTATTAAGAATATTTTGAAAAAAAAAATTTGATATGTCTGACCTTGGTTTTCTAAGGTATTTTTTAGGTATTGAAGTTGCATATTCCCCTAAAGGGTATGTCCTCTCCCAAATGAAGCTTGCCTCCGATATCATTGCCCGGTCAGGGCTCACAGATGACAAAAAAGTGGAGACTCCAGAAATGATCAACGCCAAGAAGAGAGCCAGTGATGACACTCCTTTAGAAGATCCCACGCCTTATCGTCAGTTGATTGGGTCACTAACATATTTATCTATCATCAGGCCGAACATTTCTCATGCGGTTCATAGCGCAAGCCAATTTCAGACTGCTCCTTCTACCATTCACATGGCTGCAGTCATGAGAATTATCAGATATTTGAAGAACACCATAACTAAAGAATTATTCTTACCCGCTTCTTCACCTCTTACTTTACTTGCTTATAGTGACTCTGATTGGGGTGGTAACCCCGATGATCGTATTTCCACCACAGGTTATTGTGTGTTTCTTGGAGAGTCGCTTATTTCATAGAGGTGTAAGAAGCAACAAAAAGTATCTCTCTTCTACAAATGCAGAATATCGTGCAATGGCCACTACCACAACTGAGATTGTATGGTTAAAGAAGTCTGCTTAAAGATATGGCTGTTTCATTCTCAACTCCTTCGAAGTTGTGTTGCAACAACAAGAGTTCTATCTACATTGCCTGCAATCACACCTTCCATGAACGAACCAAGCACATTGAGATAGACTGCCATTATGTTCGTGATGAGTTCCTCTGAGGCACTATTCACTTGCCATATGTTCCTACCAAATACCAGTTGGCGGACTTCTTTACCAAAGCTTTGCCATCGCCTCGCTTTTACTTTCTTCTCAGCAAACTCTCGGTGATCTCCCCGTGTGTTTGAGAGAGTGTTAAAATATGATTGTACATATATATATTTATATATATAGATTACGACACATACACACACATATATATATATATATATGTCTATGTGTCTATCTATATGTATAAATATATATATATTTATATATTTCCTTTATAATACCCACTAAGGGTAAAATAGTCTTTTTACCATTTCACGTCATGTATATTTTTCTCCTTTCTTTTTTCCCTTTTCCTTTTTTTTTTCTTTTCTTTTTTCTTTTTCCTTTTTCCTTTTACCTTGGAAAAGCCCCCCTTGAGGGACATTGGAGCTTCCAACGGTCACATTTGTGACCATTGGAAGGGCTCAAACATCCCTTAGGAGCCCTTCCAAGGGTCCTCTTCTTGTGCCTATAAATAAAGGGGTTCTCCCCCATTGTATGTAAGCTTCTTTGAAGCCCTCTTGAGTGGAATATATTTTTTCACTTTATTTTGTGTGTTTTTACCACTTTTGTGGTTTGTTGTATTTTTGCCCATTAGTGGCTACTTGTGTATGTGTGTGTTTTGCTCTTGGAGATTTCGCTTCACTCATTTCATCATTTGGCACTTCATTACACTTACTTTAGAGAGGGCAAGTGGTACAAACTCCGAAGGCATGTGTTATTTAGCTTCGAACGACAATGACTCGTTGGTCCCCAGTCATCGGAGTTAGGGAACTCAGATTACCAATTTGTCCTGGGTGGTAGGTCCAAGTTCTTCTGTAGAAGTTAGGGGTGCATCCTTTTTGTTTAGCCTTTGGGAATATCTCTCGATTATTATACCACTCCCTTTGGATTTCAGTTTTAGTTAGATACTCGGGTTAACAAAACACTCATCATAACAAACCCCTGGGTGTTCTCTTCTACTACGGTTTCCTTGGCCTGCGAGTACCCGCGGGATAATAAAAGAGAAAATTAAATTAATTCTTTTATGCTTTCGTTCATGTGGAACTTGTGTTATAATGTGTCAGAAAATGCTTATAAAGATATGTGCTTATTTATATGTCATGATTTAGCTATGAAATTGATTGTTTCATGTGATATTCATTTAGTCATGTTATGATATGGTATAGTTTTGTTACGTGAACAAATGCATAGATATAGTAATCCTACTGTGCAGACTGGTTATAGTTTGATCGTCAGACTGGTTATAGTTTGATCGTCTGATCCTACTATTTCACCATTTTAGGTGAAGAATAGATGGCGCATAGCAATTGCGGGATGATGTAGAGACTTTGATTTACGATTTTTTTATGTTCCCAGGGCAATATGAGATAGTCTGATTATTTTCATTTCTACTCTTGTAATGGACTTATAGTTTTATTTCAAATTAAATTTTCTTAGTACCTGTGGAGTGATATCTTTGGTTTGAATGTCCTCTGGCGTACCCAAGATGTTTAACCCAAAGTAAATTGAGTAGTTCTGCTGTGTTTTAAAAAAAAAAATGTCACAAAATTAGGTTAAAGTTTCGAGTCATTACAATTGAGCTCCCTTGTTGTATATAAATAGAGGTGAACCCCCTCTATGTAATGCTTCTTGCATATGCACCACAATAAAATATTATTATTTTTATGTTCTTGTGTGGGTTTTGTGAATGTACCCCTTTGTGAGTGAACTCCATAGTGGGTTTCCTTTTTGGTGATTGTCCATATTCGTATCAACTTGGTGGACTTTGTTGGTGATATTTGAAGACTTCCATAACTTAACATGGTATCAGAGCTTGGTGGAACCTAGCTCCTTGTTGATATTCATGGGATTGTGATTGTGCATTTGAATATTCAAATTCAAGCGTTCGTGTGATCCATTGGTGGACCTTTTTCCTTTTAAGACTTTGGTGGATTTCACGTGTTGTGCTCTCCTCTTTGTTTCAATTTTTTCTCTTTTTCTCGTCTCTCCTATTTATCTCTCTCTCATACCCTTGTAAAAATGAAAAAGAAAGTGTCACCATTATGCCCATGAAACTAAATGAGACAAATTATGTAAAATGGTCTTCTATTACGAAGCACCATATTTAAGGGAAGAGGTTGTGAGGACTAGTTGATGAATCCGATCCGGAGCCTAAACTAGTTCTCACTAAGGTAGAGAACGAGAAAGAAGTTCCACTTACGGAGGGTAAAAAAACTAGCTACTTATGAGAAAAAGTAGAAAGAATGGAGGATGAGACATGCTAAGATCATGTATTGGCTTATAAATAATGTGAATATTAAGAAATGCTAAAGTCTTGCTAAGTTTGAGTATGCGAACAGAGCATGGGAATACCTCAAAAATATGTATTCTCTTAAGGATATTGCACATGTGTGCAATTTGCAAGATAAAATTCGGACTATGACCAAGGAGATAGAAGTATTAGAGAATATTACAACAATTTGTCCGAATTTTATGAAGAAGTAACCCTTCTAGAGCCAAGATGGCATTGTGCTGAAGATATAGAACTCCGCAAAAAACAAATGAATGCTGAACATTTCAACTAATTTGTGAATAGTCCAAGACCGTAATTTAAGTCCACAAAATCGACCTTCCTTTATAGAGGAAAGGTTCCCTCTATTGTAGACATAATTGAGAAATTAAGCATGGAGGAAAATAGGCTTAAGATAAGGACCACAAAGAATGAAAATGACTCAGTACTAGCCACATCTAGGCCAAGAAACTATGTACGTACTTACAAATCACCTCATTATGGAAAGCAAAGCAATGAGCATTATGGAAGACAAGACATCGAGTATGAGAAAAAAAATTATTTGTTATTATTGTCATGAACCGGGTCGCATCAAAACATGTTGTCCTAACCTAAAAAAGACACGAGAAAAAGGTTGCCTCGGTTGGCCCTCCACAAGAGTCAAATGATGTCAGTACCACACAAGATTCATCTATTGGAAACATGTTCTTGACTCAACTGTGTTTTCGGATTACGGGTTTGGATATGGACCCGAATACCAGAATCTGTATAACATCTTATATTTGTATTCGGGTCTGGAATTGATGAAAGGTTATGTAATATCCAGACCCGATCCAGTCTGTAACACATGTATATAAATGAAAAATAGGGCACGATCTCTCTGTGTGAGATCAGACCATTTGTTGCAGTCGTCCCCTTCTTTCTCACCATCTTTCTCTTCTTCTGCATCAATGTATACTCCAAGAGGCAAATCTTACATGGTATTTGAGCGGGACTTCATCAGACATCTACCCAAGACGTGAAGTTGATCCCGGAAAGCGTGTCTGCAGAGATTGAACTTCGAACTCCAGGTTAGAGTGATTCTCTTTCTTTCCTTTGTTTCTAATCATCTCTTCCCTCTTCTAATCATTCATTTCTCCTTTAGATATCGACAGATCTGAAACTGATTTCAGATTTGCGATTCACTTCTCATTTAGATATCGACAGATCTGAAATCAATTTCAGATCTGCGTCTTTTCTTCTTGATTTCGACTATTCCCCTTAACCCCAATCCCAATCTCTATTTCTTTGTTTCTAATCAACTCTTCCCTTTTCTAATCATTCATTTCTCCTTTAGATATCTACAGATCTGAAACTGATTTCAGATCTGCGATTCACTTCTCATTTAGATATCGACAGATCTGAAATCAATTTCAGATCTGCGTCTTTTCTTCTCGGTTTCGACTATTCCTCTTCTTCCAATACGAATCTGATTCGCTGTTTTCCCAGTTACGTTATCTTTAAATCGGTCCTTGTTGCTATTCCTGGAATAGATCAGGTCTGATAACTAAGACCCCTTTCTTCTACTAGTTGTCGACATTGACGTCAACAACGGTTTTAATTTAAAATAAAAAAAAGGACCTCTATCTTGATTAGCCTTCACTGAATACTAGCCTGCACCAGAACAGTTGGGTGTATTCGATCATCTGCGGCTAACATGTTTCTATAAAAAAAAAGGAGACGAATTTTGATTGTTGGAATTTCTAATGCGTTGAAATTTCTATTACTACTGCACTGGTTGTTGCCTTGTATTGCTGCTCTTGCACTCGACGTTTTCCTTATTCATCTTTCTTCGTATTCTTTCGTCATGGATTCTCCTTCTCTACCATCAAGTTTCCTTGGTCAACTCATCTCTGAAAAACTGAACAATTCGAATTACTTGACCTGGAAGAGGCAAATTTTGCCCTTTATCAGAAGTTTGGATCTCTCCGAACACCTCGACGGGACAGTTCATGCACCTCCAGAGCTTGTGATGCAGGAAGAGCGAGATGATAAAGGGGAGGTTTTCAACAAATCGATTCGTAATCCAAAATTTGGGAAAAGATCAAGTGATAGTTGCTTACATCACATCTATTCTTTCTCAAGAGGTATTGGTCAGCATTCCCGATGAATGCTCGGCTATGGAGTTATGGCAGAGGTTGGTGCAAACATATTCTCAGATTTCAGAGGCCAGAATCCTACATTTAAAGAGAGAATTCCAGCTCTTAAAGAAAGAGAACTTGTCAGTTACAGATTACATGAACAAGGTCAAGATTCTCACCGATCCACTGGCTATGGTGGGTTATGAAATTCCTGACAAAGAAAAAGTTCAACAAGCACTGAATGGACTTGGCTTCAATTATCACATGCTGGTTACCTCCCTTCTATGCCTTCCTTCGTTGCCAAGTTTTGAAGATCTTCGTGTGAAATTACTACAGTACGAAATTACCATTAGGCGAGAGGAGATGGCCATCAACTCCAGTCATCATGATGTACTGGTTACCGGGATGATGTCAGGAAGAGGACGTGAAGGTTTTCGAGATGGTCACGGTCAAGGAAGGAACAGTCAAGGAGGCCGTGGGTTGTTGCCCACGCCCAATATGCCACTCAACTCATTCTCAGACAACCAGAGATCCAGGAATATACCAACATGTTTTCATTACAAAAAAAGAGGGCACATTAAAGCCAATTGTTGGCACAA
The DNA here is from genome assembly GCF_984573655.1 of Nuphar pumila. Lineage (NCBI taxonomy): Eukaryota > Viridiplantae > Streptophyta > Magnoliopsida > Nymphaeales > Nymphaeaceae > Nuphar > Nuphar pumila. The sequence continues at coordinate 33,739,761 of NC_143255.1, forward strand.
CCCATAGAACAAAGAAAAATCTAATAGTGCATGATCCTTTCACGGAGGAAGAATAGGAGAAGACTCAAAAGACGATAAAAAGGATAATATGAAGAATCTTTTGATATCTGCTCTTTCAGCGATAAGCTTCAAGCAGAATGAACAAGGAACTTGGTATATTGATTCCGGGGCTGCGGCACATGTAACAGGTGATGTCGGTAAGATTTCGAAACCCATTCCTTACCATGGGAAATTTCATATTAAAACTGAAGATGGTACTCTTCATTCTATATCTCACACTGGAAATGTTGATCTTCCACTTCTTAATTCTTCATTGAATTTATCTAATGTCTATCATTCTCCTAGTATTGTCAAAAACATTGTTTCTGTCTCCAAACTTATTGATGATACTAATTCTTTTGTCGAATTTACTCCTTCTGTACGTGTTAAGGACCTTCTCACGAAGAAGACACTCGTTGAAGGAGAACGATAGGAAAATATGTATGTCCTCAAGGAATCTTTTTCTCCTGTTCGTGGTGCTTTATCGAGTTTGTCAGTCGGTCAGTCAGATCACCCAGCGTCCTTCAAAGATTGTTTTAGTTTGTCTCAGTGTAATAAGTCAGAGATTTGGCATCGTCGTTTGAGTCATTGTAATAAATCATTCATTGAGAAACTTGTGTCAAGTGGGCTTGTTCCACAGTCTAGTTTAAGTGTTGAGTCTGAGACCTCTCTTTGTTCCAACTGTCAATTATGCAAGAGTCATGCCCTTTCTTTTAGTTCAATAAATCAGAGAGCTTCTGTGCCATTTGAAATTGTCTATTCTGATGTTTGGAGACCTGCTCCACAAACTTCTTTGTCTGGTAGTCGTTATTATGTTGTCTTCATTGATAGTTATTCCAGATACACTTGGATTTATTTTATGAAACATAAATCTGAGGTGTTCAAGCTCTTTCGTTCATTTCACGCTCTAATCTGTAATCAATTCTCGTCCAAAATTCAACATTTCCAATGTGATGGAGGGGGTGAGTATTTATCAAAGGAATTTACTGAATTTCTCCAAGATAATGGAATAAGTCGTATATCTTGCCCACATACACCACAACAAAATGGTGTGACGGAAAGAAAACAATGACACATTGTGGAAAGTGCCTTGAGCATGTTGCATGACACTCAGATTCCCATGAGTTTATGGATGGAAGCCTTTCATTTTGCTGTGTATATCATAAATCGTTTGCCCATGAGATTACTAGAGAATCAATCTCCCTATTTTGCACTCTTCGAAGTTCAGCCTCATTATAATGAATTAAGAGTGTTTGGTTGCATATGTTATGTTCATATTGATAGCTCTCAACATGATAAGTTCCAGGACAAGGTATGCAGGTGCAAGTTTGTTGGATATGCTGATTAATACAAAGGGTATCGATGCTATGACCCCACCACTCATCTCATTAAAGTCTCATGAAATGTTGTGTTTGACGAAAACACTATTGAGAACTCAGGAAATATAGATGGACACAACAAGGATGTCAAGTGGTATCAACCATGGTTTGTCGCTGAGTTACTTAACCAACTAGACACAACAGGGACACATGATGTCACCCCATGCCATACCCCACCAGTTGAACAGAGTGAGACTAATGTAGAGCCTCAGCCAAAAGGGCTGAGAAATATGCAATATGCAGGTTTCTATCATGCCTACTTCAGATGCCGCAAAATTCCAAGGAGTCGTCTATGAACGACGTCACAAGAATAGTGATCAACACATCGATGTGCAGCCCAAGAGAACGGGAAGAATCCGACATCCTATTGAGCGATGGGTCAGTTATAACAACTTCTCCATGGATCTACAGTTATTCGTTTCACAGATTGAAAAGCAGGATGAACCCATCAGCTTCTCGCAGGCATACATGTCGACTAAGTGGGTTGAAGCTATGAATGAGGAGATGGAAGCTTTGCATGAATGTGGAACTCGGCAAATTGTTCCTAGGCCTTCAAACAAAAATGTTGTTGGTTCTAAATGGGTCTATAAGATCAAGTATAAACCTAATGGATCCATTGAACGCTACAAAGGGAGACTTGTAGCCAAAAACTTCACTCAAGAATATGGACAAGACTATGATGAGACCTTTAGTCCTGTTATTAAAATGGGAACCATTCGACTAATTTTATCTCTGTCGGTTCAACATGGATGGACTCTCAGTCAGCTTGATGTCAAAAATGCATTTTTGCATGGTAGTCTGAAAGAAGAAGTGTATATGGAGCAACCACTCGGTTATGCAGAACACAGTCCCAACACTCATGCCTGTAAATTACGAAGAGCTATCTATGGGCTAAAGCAGGCCTCCCGTTCTTGGTTTGATAGCTTCTCTGTCGAAGTTCAACATGGGTTCACTTGGTCTCACCTCGATCACTCTCTATTTATTTTTCAGGATCGTTAGGTCAGTACATTGCTCCTCATCTATGTGGATGATATTATCATTACGGGGAACTCTGATGAACATATAGAAGGTACAAAAGCTCTACTAAGTCGAAAGTTCAAAATGAAAGATTTGGGGGTTCTGCGTTATTTCTTGGGGGTTGAGGTAGATCGGCGGGATAATTCCCTTTCATTAACTCAACACAAATATACCCTGGATTTATTAGATAAGGCAGGTATGAAGGATTGCAAGCCCCTATCCACTCCCAGTGTGCTGAATCATAAGCTCAGTGCTCAGGACAGGGATATGGAGAACCTCAACAATATCGCAGCCTTGTGGGTATGCTTCAATATCTAACTTTCACAAGACCGGACATTGTGTATGCAATGAACCAAGTCTCATAGTTCATGCATGACCCACACACAGATCATATGAACGTTGTCAAGAGAATCCTTCGATACTTAAAGGGTACTCTTGGGGATGGCTTAATCTATCAACAAGTTAGGACCAAAGGAGAGCAACATCAACTAGTTGTATATGCAGATGTTGATTGGGCTAGAGATCCGGATGACAGAAGGTCAGTTTCTAGGTATTGTGTTTTTATTGATGGGAATTTAATAGCATGGAGCAGCAAGAAGCAACATGTAGTCGCACAATCTAGTACTGAGGCAGAGTATCGGTGTATGGCAGCAACAACAACAGAGGTTACTGAAAAGAAGGCATCGTTATCTTCATTGTGTATGTCTGACCCGATCCATTTATGTAATGGATCGGGTCCAAATCCAGTTTATGTATTGTAAATTAACACTCTGTAAAGGGGTATTTTCGTACCCTAGTGTTTTACACTTTTAATATAAATAGAATGAGAGGGCAGCCACGATGGACTGAACCCTCTTTCCTCTCTCTCTCTCTCTCTCTCTCTTCCCTTCTCTCACTGTCGATAATAGGGTTTCCTTCTTTCATGGTATCAGAGCCAAAATCTGGGAGCGAATCACAGCGTGAATCTGCGTGAATCCATCAACGTCAGCAGCGTGGATTTATCAGCTGTGAATCTGTGTGAAGAAAGCCCCAGCGTGAATCTGCGTGGTATTGTGAACCTCAAAGACCCAGCGTGAATCTGTGTGAAGAAAGACCCAGCGTGAATCATTTTTTTTTTGTATTGTGAACCTCAAAGACCCAGCGTGAATCTGTGTGAAGAAAGACCCAGCGTGAATCATTTTTTTTTTATCTGCGTGGTATTGTGGATCTCAAAGCAACGTGAATCTGGACCTATCAACCGTGAATCTCAAAGAATCACAGCGTCAATCTGTGTGCCTTTCATCCCAGCGTGAATCTGGACCTATCAGCCGTGAATCTCAAAGAAACACAGCGTCAATCTGTGTGCCTTTCATCCCAGCGTGAATCTGGACCTACCAGCCGTGAATCTCAAAGAAACACAACGTCAATCTGTGTGCTTCTATCAGCAAAATCTGTGTGCTGTGTCTAATTAAATCAGGTTCCCCTTTCCTTTGTGAAAATTCGATCCTCTTTTTTTTCATTCACTGTTAATCTGTCTCTCTTGATCTGTGATTTCCTCCCTGCTGTTTTTCATGCTGTTTTTCCCTGCATTTAATATGTGTTTCCCTGCTACCTGCTAATCACTGTCAATCTGTGATTTCCTTCTCTGCTGATCTGTATTTTTTGTTGGTTCTAAAGAGAACTGCCTGCTGAGTATCACGTGCTAACATCCATCTGTTTTTTCCTCATCTGAAAATTTTTCTATTAGCCGAACAGTGTTCTGTTAGCCGAGCCCTTTGTTTTTCATACCTAAGTGTCAATTCAAACATATTCATCAAATGGATTTTACTCACGGGCAATCATGTATGTCCTCAAGTTTTCTCGGTCAACTAGTCTCTGAAAAACTGAATAACTACAATTTCTTAACCTGAAAAAGACAGATTATTCCGTTTATAAAAAGTCAGGACCTCTCTGGTCATCTGGATGGATCGGTCCCACCACCTCCAGAATTCCTTTCGCAAGAAAAGGCGGACGATAAAGGAGAACAATCTGTTGTTCTTCACAAGAATCCAAAATATGTTGCTTGGATGAAGAGGGATCAATCGCTAGTGGCATACATCACCTCAACTCTTTCACAGGAGGTCCTTATTGCTCTTCCTGATGATTGTTCGGCAAAGGAACTGTGGGATACGTTAGTTCAAACATATTCACAAATTTCTGAGGCAAGAATTATGTTTCTTAAGCGAGAATTTCAAATGTTGAAGAAAGATTCCATGTCTATTATGGAATACCTGAATAAAATGAAAGGCATCACAGATCAGTTGGCTGTTGTTGGGTGTCTTGTCAGTGAAAAAGATAAAGTACAACAAACCTTGAGTGGATTGGGCCAGATTATCATGTTATGACGACAACCTTACTATGTTTACCAGAACTTCCAAAGTTTGAAGATCTTCGTGCAAAATTATTGCAATATGAGATGAATCTGAAAGGTTCCTCTGAAGCCTCTCATGGGAATTCCGGAACACAAGATGTGCTGGCTATGGGAATGAGTTATGGTCGAGGTAGAGGAAGTTCTTTTCGAGGAAAAGGAGGACAAGGGAGAAATAACTATGGAGATCGTGGCATACTTCCAACACCCAATGTCCAGGGACAAAGACCCATTCCCACCTGCTTCCTATGCAACAAGAAAGGGCACATTAAAGCGAATTGTTGGTTTAATCCTCAAAACAAAGGGAAAGCTCCACAAGCAGAGGCTAGAAAGGATGGAGAAGTAAAAGAGTTGCTGTTGGCAGCCTTGGCAGGATTTAATATGAAACAAAATGACAAAGGAATTTGGTATGTCGACTCCGGAGCAGCTACTCATGTTACAGGTGATGTAGGTAAACTCTTGACTCTTACACCTTATGTTGGAAAGAATAGCATTGTCACAGGAGATGGATCACATCATGCCATCTCACATACTGGAAATGCCATTATACACATGTCAAAGTCCTCTCTTAAACTTCCAAGTGTCATCCATGCTCCTAATATTCAAAAGAACATTGTTTCTGTCTCAAAACTTGTTGATGATGCTAATGCTTCAGTTGAATTTACTCCCTCTTCTGTTTATGTCAAGGATCTTTGCACGAGGAGGATATTCGCTGAAGGAAAACGATGGGGCAACATGTACATCTTCCAAGAAGATCCTTCATTCATTCCAACTATTCATCCTTGAAGCCTCACCAACGTCAAGTCTTTGATTCTGATTTTATATTTACTGTTTCTGAAAGTAATAAGCCAAGACTTTGGCATAGTCGTCTTGGCCATTGTGGTCGCCATTTCATTGAAAAACTTGTCATGAATAATCTTATTCCTAAGTCCAGTCTGAGTTCAGAAGTCGTTGATACAAAATGTTCTAGCTGTCATCTATGTAAGAGTCATGTTTTACCTTTTGCTTCCATTAATAAAAGAGCTTCAAGGCCATTTGAGGTCATTTGTTCAGATGTCTGGGGTCCTGCTCCAATTACTTCTTTTTCTGGCAGTAAATACTATCTTATTTTCATTGATAGTTACTCACGTTATACTTGGATATTCTTTATGAAGCACAAATCAAAAGTTTTTGGAGTGTTCCAGAAATTTCACTCTTTCGTTCAAAATCATTTCTCTACCAATATTCTTAATTTCCAGTGTGATGGAGGAGGTGAATTCTCCTCGAGTGATTTTGTTAATTTTCTTCAACATAATGGGATAAAGAGAAGAGTGTCTTGCCCTCATACACCTCAACAAAATGGGATTGCTGAGAGGAAGCATCGACATATTGTTGAGACTGCAATGAGCATGATGCACAGGAGCAATCTCCCTATATCATTATGGACTGAGGCCTTCCACTCCACAGTTCATGTGATAAATCGTTTGCCCATGAATATCTTAGAAAATAAGTCACCATACTTCTCTCTTTTTGGCATACAACCTGATTATCATGAATTACGTGTGTTTGGGTCTGTTTGTTATGTGCACATTGATAGCTCACTCAGGCACAAGTTCCAAGATAAGGCTTTGAAATGCAGGTTTATAGGATATGCAGAAGATTACAAAGGGTGCAGGTGTTATGATCCCTTGAGTAAGCGTGTCAAAATATCAAGGAATGTTATTTTCGATGAAATGAACTTTGCTGATCAGGATAATAATTCAACTATGGTGGATACTGATAACTCAAGCTCCAACATTGAGGTATACTACCCATGGTTAAATTCAGAACTCTTCTCCAATGGTACAGTAGACTGTCCAGAAAATTGCAGTCAGAATGAGCCACATGAGGATTCAGCCAATGAGACTCAAACGGAGGAAACTGTCACATATGACTTGGAGCCAACAAGGTATAAGGGTATTGTGTACACTCGGCGAGAGAAAGAACCCTCATTCATTCCTTGTACAAACACGGATCCATCTGGATCACCTGTTTCGCAGCAAATGGATATTAGAAGATCTTCACGGATTCGACATCCGTTTGATAGGTGGGTAAGTTATAAAAAATTTTCATTGGACTTTCAGTTATTCTTGACATCTATAAGTAAAGAGGATGAGCCTCTTATGTTCTATCAAGCTGCGAGCTCTAGAAGATGGGTAGAAGCAATGAATGAAGAAATGGAGGCCTTACATGAATGTGGCACATGGGAGATTGTGCCTAGACCACTGAACAAAAATGTCGTTGGGTCAAAATGGGTGTACAAGATAAAATATAAATCAGATGGGAGCATCGAAAGGTACAAAGCTCGACTTGTAGCCAAGGGATTCACACAAGAGGAAGGCCAAGACTTTGATGAAACTTTTAGTCCTGTAGTTAAGATGGGGACCATTCGTATTGTGTTGAGTCTAGCCATTAAACATGGATGGACATTGAGCCAGCTGGATGTAAAAAATGCTTTTCTGCACGGGGATTTAAAAGAAGAGGTCTACATGGAACAACCCACTGGATATGCAGAACGAGACGCCAAAAAATATGTATGCAAATTAAAGAGACCACTCTATGGTTTGAAACAAGCTTCTCGTTCCTGGTTCGACAGTTTTTCTCTAGAAATACAACGACATGGTTTCTCTCGGTCTCTTCTGGATCACTCATTATTTATTCACAATGAACAAGGAGTTACTACTCTTCTGTTGATATATGTAGATGACATCATCATCACAGGGAATTGTAAAAGCCACATTGAGCAGGTGAAGAAGTTATTAAATCAGAGATTTAAGATGAAAGATTTGGGAGAGCTGCGATATTTTCTTGGGGTAGAAGTTGATAACAAAAATGATATGCTTACCCTTACTCAACACAAATATACGCTGGACATTCTCGGCAGAGCAGGCATGACAGATTGTAAGCCGTTAACAACTCCAAGTGTCATCCATCAGAAATTGAGTTCACAAGAAGGGGATATATATGGAGATCCCACTAAGTATCGCAGTTTAGTTGGCATGTTGCAATACCTGACTTTTACTAGACCCGACATAGTATATTCGGTTAATCAGGTATCTCAGTTTATGCATGAACCTCGTGTGTCACATATGGAGGCAGTCAAACGTATACTTCGCTACCTAAAGGGTACAGTGGGTGATGGGCTGGTATACAAAGGCAAGGAAGAATTAGATCCAGACGGGGGCCATGAGATTGTTACTTATGCTGATGCTGATTGGGCGGGTGATCCAGACGAACGACGATCAGTATCCGGTTACTGCAGCTTCATTGGGCCAAACTTGGTATCCTGGAGCAGTAGAAAACAAAAGGCGGTTGCTAGATCGAGCATTGAGGCTGAATACAGATCGATGGCCACTGCCACTGCCGAGGGTACATGGATAAGACATCTTCGGACTGAAATGGGAGAACCGATTACTCGGTCACTATTACTGTGTGACAATCAAAGTGCCATCAACATGTCATTCAATCCCATTCACCATAGTCGAGCAAAGCACATTGAAATAGATCAACATTTTATTAGGAAAAAGGTTGAAGACAAAGAGATTGAGCCCATGTATGTGTCAACTAAAGAACAAGTTGCTGATATCCTCACTAAAGGGTTAACAAAGGATAAATTTTGGTTTTTGAAGAACAAGTTGTTCATGGTCCAACACCATGCACAACTTGAGGGAGGCTGAAAAGAAGGCATTGTTATCTTCATTGTGTATGTCTGACTCGATCCATTTATGTAATGGATCGGGTCCAGATCCAGTTCATGTATTGTAAATTAACACTCTGTAAAGGGGTATTTTCGTACCCTAGTGTTTTACACTTTTAATATAAATAGAATGAGAGGGCAGTCACGATGGACTGAACCCTCTTTCCTCTGGAATATCTCTCTCTCTCTCTCTCTTCCCTTCTCTCACTGTCGATAATAGGGTTTCCTTCTTTCAGTTACATGGCTGAGACATCTTTTGATGGAAATAGGAGAACCTATTCTACCCACTACTCTCCTATGTGATAATCAGAGAAGTATACAAATCACTTTCAATCCCATTCATCATAGTCGTACAAAACATATAGAGATTGATCAGCATTTCATTTGACAAAAGGTAGAAGAAAAAGAAGTTAACCAACCTATGTTCGAACATCAGATCAAGTAGCAGATTTGTTCACTAAAGGCCTTACCAGCATACGGTTTTGGTTCTTGAAAAGCAAGTTGTCCATGATCCACGACCATGCACAACTTGAGGGAGGGTATTGAAACTGTTTGTGTTTTCGGGTTACGGGTTTGGATCTAGACCCGAATACCAGAATTTGTATAACATCTTATATTTGTATTCGGGTCTGGAACTGATGAAAGGTTATGTAATATCCAGACCCGATCCAGTCTGTAACACATGTGTATATAAATGAAAAATAGGGCACAATCTCTCTGTGTGAGATCAGACCATTTGTTGCAACCGTCCCCTTCTTTCTCACCATCTTTCTCTTCTTCTGCATCAGCGTATACTCCAAGAGGCAAATCTTACATCAACTAGTAGAGGCTCTTCAACCTCTTATCAAAGGAGTGTCTTTATCAACTGGAGCCGATGTTTCATCCTTCTTCGATCTCGGTAAATCTCCTTGGTTTCTTGACTCGGGCGCCTCGTTTTATATAACACTAAATAGTGATAGTTTATTCGAATGTCATAAGTGTGTCAAATGTTTTAATTGTCGATGAAACATCTTTTAAGATAAAAAGAATAAAAAAATTTGAAAGTATTTTTCAAAATTCAAACAAGTTTTTTATTCCAAAAGTTAGATATATTCTTAAATTAAATTTAAACCACTTGTCTGTTTATCAAATATTTGACCATGGATGTAATGTTTTCTTCTCCTTTAATGGTTGTTGGGTGTCATATTGCCAGACAGGAAAGCTGATTGGGGAAAGACATAAATGAGACTTGTGCTACATGAATTTTTTGAAAATACCCAAGAATACATTTTGTTGTAATGTTCAAAAATTAAATTTGGATTTATGACATAAAAGACTTGGTCATCCTAATGTATCCAAAATTCAATATTTTTCAAGTTTGAAAATTTTTTGTAATGCTTAAAATTTTAGTTGTGAAGATTGTATTATTGGTAAAATGAAAAGATTACCATTTCAAGAAAGAACTTTTGTTTATTCTAGAACGCTGGAGTTAATACATTCGGATGTTTGGGGCCCAATACCTGTGATATCTAAAGGTGGATTTGCTTATTATGTAATTTTTGTTGATGATTTGTCTAAGCATACTTGAATCTATTTCCTTAAACATAAATTTAAAGTTTTCTTATATTTTCAAATATTTCACAATTTGGTCAAAAATAAATTTAAATTGATATTTCTATCTTTCACACTGATTCAAGAAGAGAATTTTTATCAAAAGAATTTAAAGATTACCTAAACCTGCATGGCATCACACATCAAAGATCTTGTCCTTACACTCCACAACAAAATGATTTGGGCCAAGGAAGGATAGGCATATTATAGAAACAACAAGAACCTTGCTTATAGCAAACCAAGTACCAAAAGATTTTTGAGTTGAAGCTACTTTGACTGTCGTTTATCTCATCAACAAAATGTCATCCTCATCTTTACAAAATGTGTCACCAGTTGAAAAGCTTTTTAAATTAATCCCTGATTATTCTAGATTAAGAGTTTTTGGGTGCAAATGTTTTGTCTTTACTAACAAGAATGCTAAAAAGAATTCCTGTGCTATCTGTTTTTTGGTTATGAAAATTACCAAAAAGGCTATAGGTGTTTTGATTTTAAAAATAGAAAACTATATGTTTCAAGAAATGTGTCCTTAAAAAGGAAAATATTTTTTGACTTTGAAAAATCTAAGAAAATAACTGAGTATTCCTTTTTGTTGGATTTAATTCCAAAATATGATGATTGTGAATTCGATCTTGATGAAGGTCATGAGCTTAAAAATGATGTGAAATGATGTGGTGAATGAAGAACAATCTTATGATGATGAGATTAGAGAAGAACAATCCTGTAAGTCCAATCTAGGCATAGGGATCCTAAACGTCCATGTGTACTAGAAAAATACTCTGATATTGGAAACCAATTGAAAATACAAACTAGAAGGTCATTTAGAATCTCAAACCCTCCTGAGAAATTTGTGTCTTATGACTCTTTTTCACCTAAGTACCAAGCCTACATTGCATTAATACATTCCTATATAGAACGCTCGACCTATGCTCAAGCAAAAGAACACTCTGAATTGGTAGAAGCCATGAGTGTAGAGCTAGAAGCTTTAGAAAGAGTCAATACTTGGACTATTCAAGACATTCCACAAGGAAAGAAACCTATAAGTTGTAGATGGGTGTATAAGGTGAAAACCAAAAGTGATGGTACTCTTCAAAGATACAAAACCATATTAGTTACCAAGGGATACACACAAGAATATGGCATAGACTATAAAAAAACCTTTGCCCCAGTTGATGACTAGGACCTTAGTAGCCCTAGCCCCTATTAGGAGATGACTATCAGATAGACGTTAAAAATGCATTTTTTAATGAAAACCTAGTTGAATAAGTTTATATGAAAGCACTATCTGGTGTAACTATTCCTAAAGGAAAAACTCATTGTTTGGACAAAGCCTTTTATGGTCTTAAACAAGCACCGAAAGCTTGGTATGACATGTTTAGTCAAGTTATGCTTGATATTGGATTTCGATCTTGTTTGACTGACACAACATTTTTTGTTAAGATTTTTTATGCAAGTATTATTATTCTTCTACCTTACATGGACGACATAATCATAATCGGAGGGGACAAACAGGGAGTTGAAAACATTAAGAAACTCCTCAAGAAACATTTTGAAATGACTTATTTGGGGTTTTTAAAAATATTTTCTAGGAATTAAAGTTGCTTATTCTCCTAGAGGTTATCGATTGTTTCAGTCTAAATTTGCTCTTGATATTGTTTCAAGAACTTAAATCACGTATGATAAGAAGGTTGACACTCTCAATGCTGTCAATTCTAAGATGAGAATTGATTATGAAGAACCACTTGAAAATCCAACTCTATACAACCAACTTATTAGAGCACTTTCTTATCTTTCAATTATGAGACTTGATACAATACATGTTCACACAATCAGTCAATTTCAGCATGCTCTCACTTCTATTTACATGAGAGTTGTTTTGCATATTATTAAATATATTAAGACTTATATTTATCGAGGTCTTTTCTTGTTTGCTTCTTCCATATTAGATTTAATAGCTTATACTGATGCTGATTGGGGAAGTGATCCTAATAACAGATATTCAACCACAAGTTTTTGTGTCTTTTTAGGTGAATCAATGATTTTATGGCGGTGCAAGAAGCGGCAGGTCTCTCTCTTTTACTGAAGTTTAATACCGAGTCATGATTATAATAACTATGAAAGTGGTCTGGTTCAAAAGATTGTTGGTCAATATGGGAGTTCCAATAAAAGGAGTATCACGAATGTGTTGTGACAATAAAAGTTCTATCTACATTGCTAACAACCGGCCCTTTCATGAGCACACCAAATATATTGAAATGAACTATCACTATATACGAGAGGAGTATCTACATGGCACTTTCGATCAGACATATGTTATATCAGAGTACCAGTTGGCGGATTTCTTCACCAATACTCTCGCTACTCCTAAATTTCACTTTCTCTTAGGCAAACTTTCGATCATCCAACCGTAAGTTTGAGGGAGAGTCTTAAATTGTATATATTTATACATATTATATATATAATATATGTATGTCTATTTATATGTATATATACCAATATATGTATATGGATTATATACATATATACATATATATATATATTCCTATTTATTGTTGTAACTATTTTTTTTCTTTTAGTTTGGTTCTTTTTAAACTAGTCAACATAAAGTTGACTAGTCAATAGAGTTGTTGGAACTATTCTAGCTCCAATAGCTCTATTGAGCTCCATTGTTGTATATAAATAGGGGAGAACCCCTCTCTCTATGTAACGCTTCTTGCATATGCACTATAATAAAATATTATTATTTTTATGCTCTTGTGCACCCTTGTGTGAGTTTTGCGAATGTGCACCTTTGTGGGTTTGTGAGTGAACTCCATAGTGGGTTCCCTTTTTGGTGATTGTCCACATTTGTACCAACTTGGTGGACTTTGTTGGTGATATTTGAAGACTTACATAACTTAACAATCGTTACTATGGGAAATGGCGATACGAGTGTGTATCGTACGATACAACCTTGTATCATACCGTATCGTATGACACATACTTTAAAAATGGTTGAATCGTTTTCTTTTTTTAGTTTTAAAGACCTCTTGAGGGCCGACTCTCTCATTTGTGTAGAGGCCATTAGAGGGGTATCCATGTACCCTAAGAGTCATGAGAGCGATTTGGGGGCTGATCCGTGTGCAAGGAAGAGGGATTTTGCGGTTTGCTTAAGTAAACTTCGTTATTTTGTTTTTGTTTATGTAATATGAAAGTATGAATCTTGTAGCATGTTCTTAATTGCAAGATATTTAAAGTTTTGTGTTGTTCTTGTGAGATAGTTGATGTTTGATGATGTCTTATGCAGCTCATAGAGACATAAATGCTTCATATGTAATTTTATGGTTGTATTTTATTTAATTTATCATTGCTTCATGTGTTATGATTTTTTTAATTTTTTTGCTAATTTTTCTGGTTTTTCATGATTTTTTTGAAAATTTTGGAAACTTTTTATTAAAAAAATTATGATTTTTTACAATACTATATGTATTTTATTTTAGACCCGACTGATACGGGTACCGATACAATACTTACAACCTTGTTCTAAACAATTGTTCTTCTAAATCAAATTTCATATGATCCATTTTTCCCAGGTCACCAAAAAGTTCTTTTGAAGCAGCAAAAGCAATTTGTTCAAGGGCCATTGATATTTCAGTTTCAGAATTTTGAAAATATTAAAAAACTGTTTCCAAGTTCTTCTTAAAGTCCTAAGGTTGTAAATGGACATGAAGTGGATATTCTTGGTTGAAAACAATATCTGCCTATGTTATGACTTAACAAGACGTGCTTCCAACTTCAGGGCCTGCAGCCCAGTTGGCAGAAAACAAAATCACTACTAGGCAAGAAAGTGCACAGTTGCAATTCTTGAAGTCTCAAATTATACAACTGAACTAGTTCAAACAATCAAAACTAGACATGAAAAATAAAAGAAAACAAACACATTATATTTATGTAATAATATTTTTCAACATCATTATTCAAAGAAACAAGCACATTAGAAATTCTAACATGACATAATATCTCAATCAGGTGATCAACTATGTGTTCCTGTTTCCTTGCAAGTGATGTTCCCAGTCCTTGTCATTTTTGTTGTACAACCATTTTTCTCTAACCCCCCAACAAAGAAACGTTTTTGTGCTTAATACAACAAAATATATGTAAAAAATGAACAAAAAAGTTGAGAATACATGTTACCTATGGACAAGTGGCCGTTCAGCTATGCGTAGAAAGGATATGAGACGGTCCGTCAAGCTCATTGCACCACGTATGCCAACCCAAAAATGAGCAATTTTTCCAATCAATCTTAAAAAACCTCCTTTTCGTCCCAAATCTGCTAGGATTGCCACCAACCTGCTTGTATATGTGAATTCATGAAAAGATAGCACATACAAAAAGGATATTCAGAACTTAAACCTACAAAGGAAGAGTTTAAAACCTTATTCTTGCTGACCTGTCATAATCTACTTCCCCATTATCCTTGATAGGCACCACAGGACGAGCAATAGAGATTGCTTTCTCAGCTAGAGTACTCACTAGATTGTTCTTGCTTCCGCCCTGCAATCCATCCTCAAGCTTCTTGTCTTCCTTCAAATCTTTTACCATGGATGTTCCAGAAGATGAAACATCAATTCTGTGTCTCTCAAGAGGTTTCTTACTCTGTGGTTGCAAATAATGTCAGTCCAAATTCATACACGTGCATAAGCACACTCACATGTATACAGAGGCATGTGCACACACACCACAGAGTTTAGTGCTGATGGGGAAACTTGGAGTAGATGGTTGCAGGAGCCCAGGTTGAGTAAAAAATTCCACTTTTTCTAATGATTGACAGTGATCAAAATGCTGAAAGTGTGCACACACAAACTGTTTTTGATGGGGAACCTGGGGTAGAAAGTTGCAGTAGCCCAGGTTGATTCAAAAAGTCCAATCCTCTAACGAGTGACAGTCATCAAAAAGCTGAGACTTGTCTATAGTTGACCCGAATAAAGATTCAAGCAACTCATTTAGTTAAAATTTTCCTGAACCAAGTAAACCATAGCAAGGCCCAGTCAGGTCTGTAAAGTTCCCAATTCATAATGAAAGAAAAGTAGAACTAAGACCACTCATCTACAACTTGCCTTGGTCATGCAATGTCAAATACAAACCTGACTTGGAAATTCTCACAGTAAAAGACCAATCTCACGCAATGACTTGGATTCAGCAAGTTAAACACAAGCTTGACTTTCACATACAATAATCCATACAAATGCCAATACCACAGAATATGTATGAAACGAAAGGAAAAAATAGTTTGACAAGCACCAATACGTGTTTGTTACCTGATGATGTGCTAATATGGCAGTAGCACCCAGAGCAGTTGTCACTGCTCCTACCATTACTCTATCAACATTAAGATTGTTGGCAGCCATGTCCTTGTTCAGTGAATAATTTGCATTATTTTGAATTTTTGTACTAGCAAGATGATCCAGCTTCAAGTTAGAATCATGTTGTGTGATGCTCTCTCTCTTCTCAATAACAGCTTGATGGCTGGTGTCTTTCCTCCCACTGTCGTCATGCCTACTGTCCATATGAAAGTATTGTCCAAGAGAAGCTAAGCTGGAACCCACAATGACACCAATTGGTAGAATCTTCTGCAAATGTGATGTACTCTTAGCAGCCACTGAAATGGCAATTATAATATTTTCCCCTCTGAGTGTGTCAAGCTTTGTGGAAGCATTGGCTTTGGGATGTAATGACCAGGTTCGATTTTGTAAAACATCATGTTTTGCTACAAGTGAAACTGCACTGGCAAGTTGCTCAATTTCATGCCTAATGACTAGCTCAATCCAATCCTTATCAGGAATTCCAAGCTTGCGAACAACTTCAACTTCAATGGAATTTAGTACAATACTCTTTGCCATACATGCCAACTCCTCTACCTCATCATTACTTGGTTTACTTTCTTCTCCACAATTGTCTGAATTACTGATATGTTCTGATGTCTGAGGTTCAAGTTCTGTATCAAGTATTGCATACGATGGCTCAATAATTTTCTCTACATCAATATCAGGTACTTGTAAAAAAATTTGCCCACCACTTGCTCTATTGCCTTTACCTAGAAGATAATCATTATCCTCTAGATTATCAAAAAGCTTCCATTGGCCTTCATCTGGAAAATATTCAAGTAAAAGGTCATTATTGGAAGCGAAATCTAAAGTTCTATTTAACGGTGATCTGGCAGAGTGGGACCGATTGGCAGATGAATCACCAAATGGGTTTACAATTATATGTAGTGGAAATTTGTTTCCGCTTCCATGTTTGCCGTGTTTACTAATAAAAACTCCATAATCACGTAAACCATGCTTCCAGCCATTACTTTCCTCCCCTTCAGCATGAACAACACCAATACCAGCCAGATCCTCCAGTTTATCAATACCAACACTCGTATTTTTTTGAGGCTCACAATTTTCCTTATTCAAAGATAAATTAAGACTGTCAGTGAACCCAGATCGGCAACTTGCATCCTCTCCAAACATGGAGCCTTCCGCTTGCCTGGATTCTGACAACATATTTACTTGATCTGATTGTGTGGCATCTAAGCTATATGGCACATTATCACCATTTTCCTTATCAAGTTTATCACTGCTTGAGTTATGAACAGAGAGAACTCCAGACTCCTGATGTTCATTTACTTTTTCTCCATCACTGTTTTCATGATTACCCTTTTCCCACTGATCAATTACATTTTCAATGACTCCGAAGACACTGTTAACTGCCATTTGGGTGGAATCATCAAAACCAGTCAAGGCATCCAACGCTAGATAAACACTACCAATTGAGGGAGGATCAGGAGGGGGTAAAACAGATGGAAGTGGATCTTGAGCTTTCTTTGAGGAGCTTTGTTTATTCTCATCTACTGAATCCTGCATATGTTTATAAGTATTCTTCTCAATGCTATTTAATTCCTCATTTGCCACCTCAACCCTGATTGATGAATTATGCTTACCTTTGTAAGTTGGACTCCTATTCTCTGTCTCAGCATCCTTTTTCATACCATCACCCCTAAGATTATCCCCTCCTGTTACAGTGTCATGTGAATTCCCTCTGTGAAGCACATCATCGGCCCTAGGAACATTTTTTTCTTCAGATCCTTTTTTAAAGTTTTCTTCATTGATTGTTTCGTTGCCACTATCACCATTTTCTGAAGTATGAACAACTTTTTCTTCCAGTAAGTCATTGCCAGCAGAATTTTGCAATGAACCAGCAGCATTATTTGTCTCTGAGGTAATTATGCTATTACCTGACAAAACCTCAGGTTTAGAACCTGAAGACTCATTTTCCTGCAATCTAGAGGAGAGAATCTCTGAAGACACTGACCTCATGACTGAATCATCTCCACCAACAGAGTTGTCATCAATCACACTGGGTGATCTGTCATTGGGTGCACATTTAAAATGATCAGCTTTTAACCCCAGCTCGCTTTCTCCTGAATCATATTTATGCAAGGACTTGTCTTCAGTATCGACAAGATTATTTATGCTCTCACGAGATTGGTTAGTAGCTGATTCTCCACCTTTGTTCGAAAGCCCTTCAAAAATTTCTGCAAATTTTGACTTCACTTCAACTGGTAGGCTAGGTACCCATCCAAGATTAACGAGTCCTGTAATATTTAATTTTGTTCCTTGTGTTTGGGCTAGCTGAGAAACAGCAGTTGTTAGTTTCACATGAACATTTTCTGGAACAGCCTCCTGCAAAGCTTTCAACAATGTTTCTCCTCGTCCTACTGCAGCCAAAACCTAAAGAGAACATGTACATTAGTTTATCACATAGATTTCGAGAAAACCAAGGGACCACAAATCAAAGAATTAAAAAAAAAATGTTGAAGTGCTTCATCATGAAAACATTATGTAGACCAGTTTGGAGACCAGAAAATCAATCATAGATACATACAATGACATCCATCTGATGTATATGCAGTTAGGCTTCAAAATATCAAAGTTTTCATGGAAAAAAGAAAGTAAAATTTACTGTGATAAGCATATATGAGATCATTTTTCATATTTACATTTTGTATGACACAGCACTTACTGTTTCTTGCTAAAGCACCCCAGTTATGACCAACATTGTGAATTTTGTTTCATATTGCATTAAAAACCAATGATGTAACAAAGAGAATTCATAACCTTGAGGAAAAGTAAAAGAAGGGCTAAGCACCACCACGACATTACAAACAATTTCCACATGGTAGATCTATGAAATCAACACTCATAACAGTGAATTGGATGCTCTTTTTTATGCATCTAAATCTAATCAAAGTATCCCATATGAATTTTCAAGTAGTTTTAATAATATAAATTAGCAACAGGAAGAATGCAAACAAACAAAAAAGAACACCTTCTTTTTCTGTTCATCTCCCAATGTACCAGGCATGGTAACATCGAGCATCTTCATCACAACCTCTGCTGTTTGTAATATTTGGCTCGTTTCAGAGTCACCAGAACCATCATCAGGTCTCTTGTCATCTGAGTTGTCATCAACAAACTCAGCCCGCTGGAGTACATGATCAACCCCAACCTGTTGAGGTTGTATTCTTCCAGAGCTGGTCCTTCCCAGTAAATCAGTTCTTGACTGTAGATGCATTCCAGTTTCATTTCTGAACCTGTAATCTCTTTCTTCAGTCTTGAGATAATTCAATCGCCCATTGACAGTATTGACTTTATAATTCAAAGATGATTGCGTATCATCGCTGGAGCTGCCACTCCCTTTCCTCATTAAAATATTTTCACCTGAAGTTCTTTCATTAATCAACATCAAACCTTTTGAAGGATTAAGAGCAATATCTGCTTCCTTTACTAGAGGATGACACCCCTTCAAAAGTGCAAGTTCTACAGCTGAGAACCACTGCCACAGATAACAAATGCACAAAAGATCATGGTCATTCATGGAGGATAATTTCCTTATAAAGGTTTAAAGCATTGCTGAGAAAAAAAAATAGTTTAAACAGAAAAACACGAGACAAGTGGTGTAGTTTAAACAGAAAAACAGAAGAGACAAGTGGCAGCTGCCATAGACAAGACCTTGTAGATTAAACACTTAATGAAAGCACTTTTGTGCCATTAAACATGTGAAACATAGAGAAAATATTGCCCCATATAACCCTCACATATTTTGTCACACAAATTCATGAACATCATCAACAGTAACCCCTCTCTACATGAGGGACAATCAGTTGATAGGAATATGGTCTCTGTTTAGAAGTGTTTGACAGCAGCAGATGATGACCGTCTGCATCAGAGTTAGTGAAATGGGAAGCAGCGCATTCTCCCAACTGCCAAAGAAAATTTTACTATGAGAAGATCTAAAGTTTCATAACTTAAAAAGTGAATAAACAGAATGAACTGCAAAATGACTGTTAATAAGATGTTTCCAAGGTCCACTCATAAGACACAGAAGCAGCTTTCCATTTCAACCACCAAATCACCAACCAAAGCCATGCCTCACTAATCAACAATACCACCTACCTCCATGGACCTCAAGGTACAAAACCAGGCCTACAGCAGGGTCAGTTCTATGTTACAAACATCACAAAAGAACTCACTGACTCACCACAAACATTTCTAGGATGAGTCCTAGCAATCTTAATCTTCATTAAATGATAAAACATCATCAACTACATCGACATATAGCGTCTAGAAATTGATAGTCCATTAACAGAAGGGTAAATGGCCTTGAACTCAAAGAACAAAAACAAAGTTCCACCAACTTTGCAAACCACTTATGCTTTATCTTCATGATAAATAGCCAAAATCTTAAATATCAACTACGTGAACAGCATGCAGGCTTGTGCAAACTATCTACTGATACATCTTATGTCCCACTCAAGAAATGGTAAACTAAAGTACAACCTAATAAATAATTTACTCAGACATATTAGTTCTTGCCATGAAGTATCCAGAGTCCACATCCTAGCCAACCTACCATCATCTAGCTACACGAAGAGAGCAGTGTTCCCCTGAACCTTTGGTCTCTAAAACTAGTCTTGAGCAGCAGCTGCAAATTCTCTCCCCACCAGTGGTTGAACTGGCAATCAATATCTCCTTGGACCAAGGCAAATTAAAGTAGAGACTATGCAGCAATCTCTTCATGCTGCATCATGTCTGTTGAGAAAAGGTGAACAAAATTAGGGTATGCAACAGGCTGGCCTGGCCAGTAAATTGGCCTCAGCCATCCTACACAGACCAGGCTGCCTGACCCAATGCCCATCACTAAAAATGGTGAGCAACAGGCTCGACTTGTCAAGCCCATAAAAATGCATGGGCCAACATGCAATTTGATATGCTGTGGCCTTATCAAACCCAGGCCACAAAATGGTCAGGACATGAGAAAGCCAGTCTGGGCATATAATGAGATTAAAAACCTGGCCTCTAACCAACCCAGATGGGCCTGGATAGCCAAACCTTATTGCAAAAATGGCCACTCTCTCCACTCCACACCTCATTGAAACACCAAATTCATACAAACTAACCATCATTTGATTAAGCGAGAGGATTCAATGCAATGGCATTCAAAATAGCTTCACCTCATTGAACGGAAAAATATTGCGCAAAAGAAGATCTCTGCCTTTTCAAACCTTTGCTTTGCAGCGGAAGCCGTGCGAGTTTCGTAGACTCTTCTGGGCTCGCTCCAAAGAAGAGTCTACACTTCCTTTCACTTGCAGTGAATAATATTGCTGTAACGAAGCTTATAGAAAAAAGAAAGACGATTATATCCAATCAAAACCTCGCCAAGTCTCTAATTAGGGGCTCCATCACGTTAGCCAATACGAGGAGTGGCTGCTCTTTATAGTATGAACGAATCCTAATTAGTTAGCTTGGCACTAGGAATTGTCTTATCAAAAGGCGTAAGTGCAGCAGTTAAAATTTCATCCGCATCTGGCTTGACGAGTGCTTTCTCATCCAGTAAATGATCCATGAGAAAGGTGACAGGATTCAAACCTATGGCAGGCCCGCCCTTGCCCTGTTTAAAATAAGATAAAAATGTAGTGAAATAGTGGAAAATACAAAAACAATGCCACTAAGGGATTTACAAGATTACAATCACAAAAGTGCATAAACACAAACCAATGCCATTAAGGCCTTACAAGATCACAACACACTGTGCACAAGCACAAGTCCACTATAGGACAAACAATAGCCATCATGGGGCAACAACACAAGCACTAAGTGCATATAAAACATTGATGAACTAAATAGAAAAACATAAAATGTAAAAAATATTCATCTTTATTGAAGATAAATGTTTAAAAGAAGCATTATCTATACAAGAGGGGTTCAACCCAACGGTCATAAAAATGACCGTTGGGGAGCCCCAACGATTCTTTGAGAGAATGCTCAAAGAGCCCTTGATCTTTTGGAAAAAGGACCAAGAATAAAATAAAATAAAATAAATAAAAAATAAAATATTGTCCCTAAAGGACATATTCTAGTACAAGGGAAAAAGACCAAAATACCCCTAACAATAACAAAAGAAAAAAAGAAAAAAATATACTATATATAAGTATATATATACATAATTTTAACACCCCTCCTCAAACTTACGGTGTGTATATCAAAGGTTTGAAAATAAAGCAAAGATTCAATGGGAAGAGTCCACGTCTTCAAGTGTCTTCAACAAAAATCTCCATCTTTATGATATATTAGAGAGTTTTATAAATACAAAGCTTCAAATGTCTTTTATTGGTGATCATCTCCAATCGCCTGCATCAAAGATATCCTTTCTCAATCCATCGCATCTTTAAGAACCTTAGAGAAAATAAAACAAAGGTCCCAACTACAAAAAAAATGTATTCTAACCAAATAGTTATGAAGTTTCAAAACAAATATATATATTTTAAACAAAAATAACATTCAAGAAAATTTTTTTTAAGCAAAGTAGTGATAATTTTTAAAAATATTAGATAACCATTAAGAAAGATAAGAGGAGCATACCTAAAAAGAGAATTTGTTATGAAATCAAATTTAGACAATCATAAACTCAAAATCAACATATTTTTTCAAGAAAACATAAGTATTAATCATAAGGGAACTTAATCACTAAAAAACATATCAATTATCAAGAAGAGATAAACAATGATGTATTAATAATATTCTAAATTTTTAAAAAAACTCTTCAACTAAACCAAATCATCAATTTGTACTAAAACGCATACAAAGTACAACACTAAAAAAGAACACCCAAGAAAGGAGGAGTTAATTAAATTTATGCATGCAACAACAAGATAATCAATATGAAGGACACATATATCCAACATGCAATTAAAGCATATTTAATGCATATAAGACGACAATAAAAATAACTATTTTTATCAATAAAATACACATAAAATGCATGATTTTAATTTAAAGAATCAAATAGCCTTTAATTATGAACAAAAGTGTCCACCAATATCAAGTGGACAACACACAAGTGTTTTCGTAAGGAACACACTCTCAACACCTACAAAGGGGCACACGTAAGAAGACTCACAATATAAAGAATAAGATTTTGTTAAACATCACAAACATGCAAAAAATGTTTGAAATTTTTATCCATAAACATCTTTCGTATAAGGAAAAATAAGTAGTAAAAGATTAGCAATTTCAATGAGAGATTTTGAAAACCCACATAACAAAGAAAACAATAATTGCAAATCAACACTAATTTGCGAAAAATATTAAGAGATTTAAATTCTCACAAATATCAAGAAGAGATCTTTTGCAAATATCAACAATAGTTTGATCATCACAAGCAATCACCTCACTAGGCCTCCAAACCTCAAACATCAAGTGTATCAATGACTAGAACAAGAGAATAATCATCATGCCACTAAAGGGCCAAAGACATGTTAAAATATTGTGTATATATTTATACCTAACTGATATACGTATATTTATATAATATAATATATCAACGATATTTTGGCCAGTTAATAATATGTAATTTAGTACGGTCCAATAGGGACTGTAAAGTCTTTTTTGTTTTTTATTTGTAAACTCAAAAGGACTCTTGTATAGACAGTCCAACTAGTCGTTGGACTGCCTCCCTTCAAAGCACGCCTCACCCTACTATGTAAGACATGCTTTTTCTAAAGCATTTTGTATGTTAATACTGTAATGAAGTATGTGGAAATATAATCCAAGAATGTAACAAGCATTAACCAAGTCCAATAATGGACATGCATGATGGTACAAGGAAAATACAAACAAGAAATCCACAGTGGGACAATACAAAAGCCTTAAGAATAAAAATCTTTATTGAAGAGAGCTTGAGAAGCATTGAAAATACAAGGGGAGAGGTCCACCATTTATACAAAAAAAGGAGGGAGTAAGAGACCATTGGGGGCTCCCAACGACTCTATGGTGGGACCCCCAATGTAATTCAAAAAAGAAAATAAAATAAAAAAGAAATAAAAAAGAAAAGTTACAAAAAAATCTAACCTAGTAAAATAGTTGTTTCTAGAAACAACTATGTGAAAAGACTAAAATACCCCTATCGGGTATTCTAGACAAGATTGTATATATATATATATTTAACACCCCCCTCAAACTTTATAGAGAGATAACCGAAAGTTTGTTAAGGAGAAAAATAAAACGAGAAACATGAAGAACTTTGGAGAAGAAATTCGTCAACTGGTACTCTGATGTGACATATGGAAACGTAATAGTTCCTCTAAGATATTCGTCATGTACATAGTGACAGTCCATCACAATATGCTTAGTACGCTCATGGAAGGTGTGGTTGCTTGCGATGTAAATTGCACTTTTATTGTCACAGCACATCTTCGAAGATATGGAGATGACTATGCCCATATCACTGAAAGACTTCGAAGCCACACAAGCTCTATGGTCGTAGTGGCCATGGCATGATATTCAGCTTCAATTGAGGATAGAGATACTTTGTGTTGTTTCTTGCATCTCCATAAGATCATAGAGTCACTTAAAAAACACATAGAAACCTGTAATTGAGACTCTATCATTGGGATTTTCACCCCAATCAGCATCAGTTGGTGGTAAAGAGTAGGATCTTTGAGTAAAGTCTAGGATCTTTGAACCTCAATTTGGCATTAATGACTTTGGGGGTTTCTATCTTTTTATCATGTGAAATATCAGACTTAGTACAAATGTCAGCAGCAAGTTTCATTTGAGAAAGAATGTACCCTCTGAGAGAGTCCACAACTTTAATACCTAAGAAGTATCTTAAGAATCCTAAATTAGACATGTCAAAATTTTCTTTTAAAATATTCTTAATGTCATTGATTCTTTGTTTATCACTTCCAGTGATAATCATATCATCTACATAAAGTAGAAGAATAACCACCATAGAACCTGTACTTTTCACAAAAAGAGTAGTGTCAGTATAACACGAATAAAAACCCAGATGAGAAAGAATGTACCCTCTGGGAGAGTGCGCAACTTTAATACCTAAGAAGTATCTTAAGAATCCTAAATCAGACATGCCAAAATTTTCTTTTAAAATATTCTTAATGTCATTGATTCATTGCTTATCACTTACAGTGATAATCATATCATCTACATAAAGTAAAAGAATAACCACCATAGAACTTGTACTTTTCACAAAAAGAGCAGTGTCAGTATAACACGAATGAAAACTCAGATGAGTCATCACGTTACTAAATTTATCATGCCAAGTTTTTTGAGCTTGTTTTAGATCATATAAAGCTTTTTTAAGTTTAAGAATTTTTCCTTTTTCAATGCAAACCCCCGACGGAGGATCCATGTAAACTTATTCACTTAATTTACTATTTAAAAAAATATTTTTCACATCTACTTGATAAATGGGTCAATGTTTAATAGATGCAACGACTATGAGAGTCCTAACATTAGTCATCCTGGCAACCAGGGCAGATGTTTCTTCGTAGTCAATACCATACTCTTGAGAGTATCCCTTAACCACTAGTCTAGCTTTGTAACATTCTAAAGACCCATCACTCTTGGTCTTAACTTTGAAAACCCATATGCATCCTATAGATTTCTTTCTTATGAGTAATGAAGTTATCTCCTAAGTTTTAGCTTTTTCATTCAAGAGCACTAAGTTTTAAATTCATAGCGTCAACCCATTGCAGAAGATTTGTTGCTTCATTATAATGAAATGGTTCATGAAATGAATGTAATGCAATTAAACATGACCTATATTTTGGTGTTAATGTGTCGTATGATACAAATCTATTTGGTGGATTGGAAATACGATTGGATCTCCTAAGAGAGGTTTCCTCTAAGTTTGAATTTTGGGAATATTTTTCTAAAGCATTTAGAGAATTTCTTTGATCACGCCGAGTATAAGTTTGCATAAGTCTATCAACAATATCATCATTTATATGTATTTCTTCTTCCATATTACCATTTTCATTGACATTTAGAGGGTTATCCCCTTCGTCATTCATAGAATTATCACAAGAGTTCAACTCTTCTTGTGGTAAAAGATCAAATAAAAAAGTATATTCAACTTCATTGTTGTCTTTGGTCTTCTCAAAATCATTTTCATTTTCGAAAAAGGTTACATCCTTAGAAACATATAGTTTGTTGTTTTTAGGATCAAAACATCTATATCGTTTTTGGTTCTCTATAATCTAAGAATACACATTAAATAGCTTTTGGAGACAATTTATCTCTTTTATGAAAAAGGACAAAGCACTTACAATAAAAAATTCTTAATCTATTGAAGTCGGGTGTTCTTTCAAATAATTTTTCATAGGGGGATATGTTTTGTAAAGACGATGAGATCATTCTATTTATTAAATAAGTTGATGTTAGAGCGGCTTCGGCCCAAAAACTTTTTGGAATGTCTTTAGAAATAAGTAATGTCCTAGTGGTTTCCAAGATGTGTATGTTTCCTTTCGGCTAATCCATTTGTTGAGGAGTTCTTGGACATCATTTTTTATGACAAATTTCATTTGTTTCTAAATAATTTTGAAACTCATTTAACAAATATTCACTACCCGAATCGGATCTAAGGATAGAGATGTTGCTTGAAAATTGATTTTTGACAATCATATAAAAGTTTTTAAAAAATAAGAAGACATCAAATTTGAAATTAAGAAAGTATATCCATGCGTATCTAGTGAAATCATCAATAAACGTCACATAATATGAGTATCCTCATTTTAATATGACTGGAAGAAGGTCCCCAAACATCCAAATGCACTAATTCAAAAGGTATCTTAGAAATGAAAGTTATATTTGGAAAGGGAGTGGATTTCATTTTTCCAAAGATACAATCCTTACAAGCAAAATTTTTCTCATTACAAAATTTTTTCCCAAAGGGAAAAAGGTACATTTTAGAGAAACTTAGATGTCCAAGTCTTTTATGCCAAGTTTTAATATTTTTATTTTGAACATAATTACAAAAAGAGTTTGAAGGAAGATTTAAATAGTTCATATAGTAGAGATCTTCCTTCCCATAGCCTTGCCCAATCAGCTTCCCGGACTGAAGATCCTGGAGGTGAGGAAGAGGCAATGATGGCACCGATGTAGATGAAGATTTGAATAGAATTTGAAGTGTCTCCGATAATTGAGCTAGTGAAAAAGAATCATTTCCTTTGGTTGGTTCTTCCTTCCTTGGTGTAGTTTCTTCGACGGAAGCAACTTTGTTCTTTGGAGTTTCATATAACTTGGGACAATTAGGCCTTATATGTTTCAGTTCATGACAATGATGACAAATGGCTTTCCTATAGCCTCCATTATAGCTATTTTGCCTTCCAAAGTGTGAAGGCTTATAAGTTTTAACATGATTGTCGAGCTTGGACACAGCTAATACTTCATCTCCTCCTTTTATCATGCCAAAACGAGTTTTCTCTTGGCATATTTCAGCAACAGCATCCTCTAAGAGAAGAGGCTTAGATCTATGAACGAGGGAAGATCTAACTTGTTCATATTCGGGCCTAAACCCGTGTAAAAATTAAAAAAAAATCATTTGTTCTCTTTTAAGTTCAACATCTTCACTAGCCACCCATTTGGGTTCTAGAAGAGATAATTCATCCCACAAGGGACTAAGGGTGCTAAAATAATTGCGGACACTCATGTCTCCTTGATTAATGGTACACATTTTTTCTTGAAGAAAAAATTATCCCGCAAGGTCTTTTTGAGTATACATACCTTTCATAAAAAAACATGCCTTGTTTGCTTTACGGAATTTGGCTATGTTGACGCATATCTTGAGCTCCACGTTGTTTATGAACCATGCAAGGATTTTTGCATGTTTACTTTCCCAATCCTCTATCTTGGATTGGTGATCTTCAATGGCTTTAGGGCGAGCATTTCCCTCTAGAACATTTTCTTGTCCTCCTTCCATTTTGGTAAGTTTGAGTTGTGGTTCCGGAATGGAGGCCATCACGTATCCCCAAAGTTTTTTGCCCTTGAGGTTCTTCTCCATGGCGGATGCCCACATCATATAGTTGGTGCCGTTTAACTTAAAGGAAAGATCAATCTTATGCTCATTCTCCATAGGAACTTAGAGAGAGGATGAGCAAAAAGTATGGAAGAGATTCTCGAATCACAAACTATCAATAGATAAATTTAACAAAAATCAAGAGCACTACCTTGCTCAGATACCATGTAATGAAGTATACAAAAATATAATCCAAGAATGCAACAAGCATTAACCAAGTCCAATAATGAACATGCATGATGACACAAGGAAAATACAAACAAGAAGTCCACAATAGGACAATACAAAAGCCTTACAAAGGCAACACAACAAGTAAAGAATATAAATCTTTAGTAAAGAGAGCTTGAGAAGCATTGAAAATACAAGGGGAGAGGGTCCCCTATTTATACACAAAAACGAGGGAGTGAGAGACCGTTGGGGGCTCGCACACCGTTGAGGGTACCAATGACTCTACGGTGGGACCCCAAATATAATTCAAAAAAGAAAAATAAATAAAAAGTTACAAAAAAAGATCTAACCTAGTAAAATAGTTGTTTCTAGAAACAACTATGTAAAAAGACTAAAATACCCCTATCGGGTATTCTAGACAAGACTGTACATATATATTAACAAATATAAAATTTATTTTTACATTGTGATCTTATGGATTTTGTGCCTTTGTGCTCTTGTGGAATTCGTGCTTTTGTATATTTTTTTAATGAGATTGTCATCGGTCCATTAGAGACCATAGTATATTTGTGCACTTGTATAGCCCTTCATTGACATTATGATTGTACACTCTTGTTTTTTTGCATGGTATCAGAGCTAGGCTCTTAAAGTGATGAAAGCCATCATGGGATTGTTCTTTTTGTAGTGGTGTTCTTCAATCTTTAGTCATCAAACATAAGTCTTCTTCATTATGGGAGAAAGAGATTCTGCCTCCATCATCTCCTACAAGCTCAACGAAAACAACTATTTGATGTGAGTGACTACTATGAAAAATCATATCAAAGTTAAAAAACTTTGGGGGTTTGTTAGTAGAACCACTAATGAACCTCAACTTAAATTAACAAGAAGAGAAGGAGATCAAGTCAAAGTCATATCCGAAGAAGGGAAAAAAAAACTTTGCAAGAATACCAAAACAAGTTAGAGGATTGGGAAGCTATCAATGCGCAAATTCTCTCATGGTTCATGAATACCATGGAGAGCAAGATTACCACCAAACATCATCAAATTTAAAAGGGCATATGATGCATGAATCTTCCTAAAGAGCACATTTATTCAAAAGGATATTGCTAGGTTATATTATCTTCAAAACAAGGTACGTATTACCAAACAAGAAGATAAAAGTGTAAGAGACTTTTATGGTATTTATATCCTATTTGGGATGAACTAGCCTGTCATGAAACACCAATGAGAAAAGGTAATGTCACTAAGTGACTAAGAGATGCACAAGCATACAAACAATAGGCCACTAATGGGCAAAAATACAATAAGCCACAAAGTGGCAATTGACAAACACAAAATGAGAGAAAGAAGGCTAAAAAATATGAGAACTATTATTGAGAAAAGCTTAAACAAGCTTCAAAATTACATGGGGCAAAGCCCCTTATTTATACACAAAAGGGACACAAGGAAGGGCTCCCATAGAGTTGTTGGAGGGGTGTGATCGGGTCCAATGTCTCTATAGTGGACCCCTCCTATTATGATAAAAAGAAAAAGAAGAAAAGCATATCCCTAATGGATATGAGTGGTATATTGTGAAAAGACTATTTTACCCTTAGTGGGTATTACAATATATATATATAGAGAGAAATATAACCCAAGAATGCACAAGCATTCGCAAAGTTCAATATTAGATAAGCACTATGGCACAAGAGAAATATAAGTAGTCCACAAGGGACTATACAAAAGCCAAAAAAGAAATAAAATCTTTAGTAGAGAGAGCTTTGGAATGCCATGAAATACACGGGGTGAAGTCCCCTATTTATACACAAAAGAAGAGTGAGAGGCCATTGGGGGCTCCCACATGGAGTCGTTGGAAGCCCAAATATGACCATCGGGGGCCCCAATGACTTAAAAAAGAAAAAAGAAAAAAGAAAAAAATACAAAAAAGAATCTACCTAATTAAAATAGTTTATAAAAATAACTATGTATGGAGGAGGATTCTTGTGGAAGACCCAAAATGATTTTCTTTGTTGGTTCATATCGCCGACCCCAATTGTTTTGGGATGAAGGCGTAGTTGTTGTTGTATAAAAATAACTATGTAAAAAGACTAAAATACCCCTATTAGGTATATATATATATTTTAACACCCTCCCTCAAACTTTACAGGAAGATAATTAAAAGTTTTTTAAGAAGAAAAATAAAACAAGGCGCAGGAAGAACTTTGGTGAAAAAGTCTGTCAAGTGATACTCTGACGTGACATATGCAATGTAATAGTTTCTCTCAGATATTCGCTACGTAGATAGTGACAGTCCATCTCAATATGCTTAGTACGCTCATGGAAGGTATGGTTGTTTGCGATGTAAATTGCACTTTTATTATCACAACACATCTTCGAAGGTGTGGAGATGACTATGCCCATATCACTGAGAAGACTTCAACGCCACACGAGCTCCATGGTTGTAGTGGTCATTGCACGATATTCGACTTCAGTTGAAGATAACGATACTTTATGATGCTTCTTGCATCTCCATGAGATCATCGAGTCACCTAAAAAACATACAGAAACCTATAGTTGAGACTCTATCATTGGGATTTCCTCCCCAATCAGCATCAGTATAAGCAAACAAATCAAGTGAAGAGGATGAAGAAAGGAAAAACCCCTTGGTTATGGTATTCTTGATGTATCTGATGATTCTTAAGACAACACTCATGTGTACAGTGGTAGGAGCATGTTGAAACTGACTGTTTGAATGAACTGCATGAGTTATGTCTGGCCGAGTGATGGACATGTAAGAGATCCAACAAGTTGACGGTAAGGGGTAAGATCTTCGAGTAGAGTCCAATCTTCCAGTTGCAATTTGGCATTAATGACTTCAAGGGTTTCTATCTTCTTATCATCTAAAATATCAAACTTAGTACAAATGTCAGCCGCAAGTTTCATTTAAGAAAGAATGTACCCTCTGGGAGAGTACGCAACTTCAATACCTAAAAAGTATCTTAAGAATCCTAACTCAGACATATCAAAAATTTCTTTTAAGATTTTCTTAATGTTATTGATTTCTTACTTATCACTTCCAGTGATAATCATATCATCTACATAAAGTAAAAGAATAACCACCATAGAACTTGTACTTTTCACAAAAAGAGCAGTGTCAGTATAACACGAATGAAAACTCAGATGAGTCATCACGTTACTAAATTTATCATGTCAAGTTTTTTGAGCTTGTTTTAGATCATATAAAGCTTTTTTAAGTTTAAGAATTTTTCCTTTTTCAATGCAAACCCCCGACGGAGGATCCATGTAAACTTATTCACTTAATTTACTATTTAAAAAAATATTTTTCACATCTACTTGATAAATGGGTCAATGTTTAATAGATGCAACGACTATGAGAGTCCTAGCATTAGTCATCCTGGCAACCAGGGCAGATGTTTCTTCGTAGTCAATACCATACTCTTGAGAGTATCCCTTAACCACTAGTCTAGCCTTGTAACGTTCTAAAGACCCATCACTCTTAATCTTAACTTTGAAAACCCATCTACATCCTATAGATTTCTTTCCTATGGGTAACGAAGTTATAAAGTTTTAGCCTTTTCAAGAACACTAAGTTTTAAATTCATAGATTCAACCCATTGGAAAAGATTTTTTGTTTCATTATAATGGGATGGTTCATGAAATGAATGTAATGCAATCAGGCATGACCTATATTTTGGTGTTAATGTGTCATAGGATACGAGCCTATTTGGTGGATTGGAAGTACGATTGGATCTCATAAGAGAAGTTTCCTCTAGGTTTGAACCTTGGAAATATTTTTCTAAAGCATTTATAGGATTTCTTTGATCACGCCGGGTATAAGTTTGTATAGGTCTATCAACAATATCATTACTTATATGTATTGTTTCCTCAATATTTTCATTATCATTTTCATTGATACTTAGGAGAATATTCCCTTCATCATTCAAAGAATTATCATAAGAGACTAACTCTTCTTGTGGTAAAAGATCAAATAAAAAAGGTATATTCAACTTCATTGTTGTCTTTGGTCTTTTCAAATCCATTTTCATTTTCTAAAAAGGTTACTTCTTTATAAACATATAGTTTGTTATTTTTAGGATCAAAACATCTATATCCTTTTTTGGTTTTCTCCATAACCCAAGAATACACATTCAATAGCTTTGGGAGACAATTTATCTCACAAGAGGCTAAGAGTGCTAAAATAATCACGGACGCTCATGTCTCCTTGCTTAATGGTACAAATTTTTTCTTGAAAAAAAATTGTCCCGCAAGGTCTTTTTGGGTATATATACCTTTCATAAAAAACCATGTCTCGTTTGCCTTGCGGAATTTGGGTATGTTAGCACATATCTTCAACTTCACGTTGTTCATAAACCCTTGGATTGGAGATCATCAATGGCTTTGATGCACACAATTCCCTCTAGAGCTTTTTCTTGTCCTCCTTCCATTTTGATAAGTTTGAGTTGTGGTTTCGGAATAGAGCCCATCACATATCCCCAAAGTTTTTTGCCCTTGAGATTGTTCTCCATGGTGGATGCCCACATCATGTAGTTGGTGCCGTGTAGCTTGAAGGAGAGATCAATCTTGTACTCACTCTCCATAGTGACTTAGAGAGGATGAGTAGAAAGAGTGGAAGAGATTCCCGAAATACAAACTATCGATGGATAGTTTTAGCAAAAATCAAGAGCACAACCTTGCTCTGATACCATGTAATGACGTATGCAGAAATATAACCCAAGAATGAACAAGCATTCGCAAAGTCCAATATTGGACAAGCACTATGGCACAAGAGAAATACAAGTAGTCCACAAGGGACTATACAAAAGCCTAAAAAGACTACACAAGCATGAAAAGAAATAAAATCTTTACTAGAGAGAGTTTTGGAATGCCATGAAATACAAGGGGTGAAGTCCTCCATTTATACACAAAAGAAGAGGAGTTAGAGGCC
Source organism: Nuphar pumila (assembly GCF_984573655.1). Classification (NCBI taxonomy): domain Eukaryota; kingdom Viridiplantae; phylum Streptophyta; class Magnoliopsida; order Nymphaeales; family Nymphaeaceae; genus Nuphar; species Nuphar pumila. The sequence continues at coordinate 33,772,397 of NC_143255.1, forward strand.
ATTGGGGGCTCCCGCATGGAGTCGTTGGGAGCCCCCAACGACTCTATGTTGGGATCCCCAATGCAAATTAAAAAAGAAAAAAAATAAAAATAAAAAATACAAAAAAGAATCTACCTAATTAAAATAGTTGTTTCTAGAAACAACTATGTAAAAAGACTAAAATACCCCTATCGGGTATATTGTGTATATATATATATATTTTAACATATATATATATATATATATGTAATAACAATATATTTGAACACCCCCCCCTCAAACACACGATGAGATCACCGAGAGTTTGCCAATGAGAAAATAGAAACGAGGTAATGACAATACTTTGGTGAAGAAGTCCGCTAGTTGATACTCTGAAATGACATAGGATAGTTGAATGAAACCCCGTAAGAATTAATCTCGAACATAGTGGCAATCCATCGCTATATGCTTTGTTCATTCATGGAAGGTGTGGTTGCAAACAATGTAAATAGAACTCTTGTTATCGCAGCACAACTTCGAAAGAGTAGAGAAAGAGATGCCAATATCTTTAAGTAAACTTTTCAGCCAGACAAGTTCAGTGGTGGTGGTGGCCATCGCTCGGTACTCAACCTCTGTGGAAGAAAGGGACACTTTCTGTTGTTTCTTACATCTCCAAGAAATTAATGATTCTTCTATAAAAACACAATAACTTGTTGTAGAAATACGATCATTGGGGTTACACCCCAATCAGAGTCAGTATAAGCAATTAAATTAGGAGATGAAGAGGAAAACAAGAATAACTCTTTTGTTATGGTTTCCTTTAAATATCTGATAATTCTCATGACAACTACCATGTGAATCGAAGTAGGAGCAGTCTGAAATTGGCTTGCACTGTGAACAACACGAGTAATATCTAGCCTGGTAATAGACAAATATGTTAGTGATCCAATCAGCTGACGATAAGTAGTGGGATCTTCTAAGGGAGTTTCATCATTGACTCTCATCTTGGCATTGATTACTTCAGAAGTTTTCACTTTCTTTTCGTCAGTTAATCCAAATCGAGCAATAATGTATGATGCAAGCTTCATCTAAGATAGAACATACTTTCAAGGAGAATATGCAACTTTGATCCCTAAAAAATACCTTAGAAATCCAAGGTCAAACATATCAAAATTATTTTTGAGAATATTTTTAATAAGCTCAATTCCGTTTTTATCATTGTCAGTGATGACCATGTCATCGACATATAACAATAGGATAGTTATGTGATTTCTTGCAGACTTAACAAATAAAGCAGTATCAGTATAACAAGAGGTAAAACCATTAGCAAGAACAACTTTACTAAAATGATCATATCAAGCTTTTGGAGCTTGTTTGAGACCATAAATGGGCTTTGTTAAGTTTTGAGATTTTTTTCTTTACCAATCTCAAGACTCGACGGAGGATCCATAAATACTTCACAAAAATTCTCATTTAAAAACATATTTTTAACATCTAGTTGATAGATAGGCCATTGTTAAATAGATGCTAAAGCTATCAAGGTTCTTACACTAGTCATCCTAGCAACGGGAAAAGGTTTTCTCATAATCGATTTCATATTGTTGAGTGTATCCTATAGCAACTAACCTAGCTTTATATCTTTCTAATGTCCTATCGTTCTTTTTGACTTAATAAACCCATCTACATCCAATAGTTTTTTTGCTTAATGATTGACTTACGATGGTCCAAGTGTTGGCTTTGTTAAAAGCTTCTAGTTCAAGTTTCATAGCATCAACCCAATATGAATATTGCTTAGCCTCACTAAAATTGGAAGACTCATGGTAGGAATGTATCATCATTAGACAAGTTCTATAATTTGGAGAAAAGGAATTATATGACACGAATTTTTGAGGAGGTCTACTATTCCTAGAAGATCGCCTAGGTTGGGTTTCTTCAACTTGATCTTCTAAGGAGATATCTTGAGAGTATATATCGACAACACTTTGATGTTCATTACCCTCACGCCGAGTATACACATGTATATCATTAGGATTTTCATTGTGAGAATCAACAATTTGATGTGATAAATCAATATTTTGATGTGAATTGTCATTACAAGTATGATCACAAATTAAATCACTTTTAGACTTATTTCTAGGTAATAAGTCAAATAGAAAAGAATAGTCAATCTCTTATTTAGACTTTTGAATTTTAAAACCATTTTGTTCTTCAAGAAATGTTACGTTTCTTGAGACATAAAGTTTGTTGTTTTGGATATCATAACATCTATAACCTTTTTTATTTTCACCATAGCCAATAAAAGCACATTCAAGAGCTTTTGGTGCTGGTTTATCTTGTCCTTGAAAAAAAACAAAGCACTTACAACAAAAAACTCTCAATCTTTTAAAATCCGAAGATATTTTGAACAATTTCTCAAAAGGAGAGATTTTTTAAAGAAGAGGAAGGCATTCGATTTATGAGATAAGTTGCAGTAAGAGTGGCTTAGGCCCAAAAGCTTTTTGCAACATTTTTAGAAACAAGAACAGTTCTTGTTGTTTCAATGAGATGCTTATGTTTCCTCTCGGTAAGACCATTTTGTTGGGGAGCTTTTAGACAAGATCTTTGATGTATAATGTCATTTGATTTAAGATGGTTTTGAAATTCTTTTGACATGTATTCTCCTCCGGAATCATATCTAAAAATGGCTATGTTGTTTTGAAATTGATTTTGAATGAAAGTATAAAATTCTTTAAAATTGAAAACGACATCAGATTTGTTTTTGATAAAATAAACCCATATGTATCTAGTAAAATCATCAATAAAAACAAAATAATAGGAATAACCTCATTTAGACATAACAAGTGTCAATCCTCATACATTTGAATATACTAGTTCAAATGGTCTTTGGAAATAAAATTGCTATGTGGATACGGAAGCGAATACATTTTCCTGAGGATATAATCATTGCAAGTAAATGTTTTTTCATTATAAAATTTTTTCAAAAATGAAAAAAGATACAACTTGAAAATACTAGAGTGACCAAGCCTTTTGTGTCAAGTCTTAAGATCTTTAGATTGAACATTATTACAAAAAGATTTGGATGGCAAAGACAAAAAATCCATGTAATATAGGTCTTCTCTTCTATAGCCCTGCCCAATCCGCTTCTCAGACCGGAGATCCTGCATATAGCAATTGGTTGGTGAAAAAGAGACACTACATCCAAAATATGTGATTTGAGAGACTGAAAAAAGATTTAAATTAAGTTTTGGAATGATTCTAATTTTTGGCCATAAACTTTTTCAAGGTTTCCCGTTCCTTCAACATCTAATGATGTTCCATCGATCGTAGAAACGAAGGATTTAAAAGAATTGAGACTTGGTTTTGATAAAAGAGATGCATTCGGAGTCATGTGGAAAGAGGCACCTGAATCAAGAATCCAAGAGGACATACCGGGACTTGATGAGATTGTGGCACCGAAGGTGGAAGGTGTGGAAGAATTGATCCTCGTGAATTGTTTGAGAGTTTCGATAAGTTGTGCAATGGAATCCTTTATATCTCCATCTCTTTTTTATTTTTCACTTAAATTCTTGGACACTCTCCAACGAAAGCTACATTTCTTTTGACCTTAGGACAATCCGATCGAAGATGACCCGATACAAATAATTTCTCTTCCTCCACCACTGTTATTTTTTCAAAAGTGAGGAGATTTGTATGTCCTCATATTATTTTCCAGTCTAGATACCGCATGGACCTCATCGATATCTTTCTTAAGAGCCAAGCGAGTTTGTTCTTGGCACAAATCGGCTAAAATTTCACTAAGAGGGGTAGAGGCCCTATGAAGAAGGGACCCTATTAATTGTTCAAATTCTAGACGAAGCCCATGAATAAATTAAAAAAACCTCTTTCTCTCCATTTTCTCTTGCCTCATAGCAATAACACTTCCTTCCCATTGTGGTTTGAGAAGAGAAAGTTTATCTCATAATAGGGATAAAGCACTATAGTAGTCTCTAATGCTCATGTCCTTTTGCTTGGTTCCTCTTATTTTTTGTTGCAAAAAGAAATGTCTAGCAAGATCTTTTTTAGTGTACATACATTTCATAAAGAACCAAGCTTCATTTGCTTTTTTGAATTTGGTAAGACTGGCGCATATTTTGAGCTCCACATTATTCATGAACCATGCCAATATTTTGGCATGCTCACTTTCTCAATCTTCAACTTTAGATTGCTACTCTTGAATAGCTTTAGCTTTCTCTTCTTCATTCAAGGGCTTTTCTTCATTTCCCTCCTTTATCGTAAGTTTCAATTGTGGTTTCGGAATGGTTCCACATACATATCCTTGTGAGGTTGTTTTCCATGACAGCCACCCACATTCTATAATTTGTTCCATTCAATTTGAATAACAGATCAATCTTTGTATTGTCGGCCATCTTGGAGGAATTTGATGAAGAACAAAAGAATGACACCTTAAAATTTACTCAAACATAAGAGTACTCCAATGATACTTTCACAACCAATGCTCTAATACTATGGCATAAAACACCAATCAGAAAAGGTAATGTCACTAAGTGACTAAGAGATACACAAGCATACAAGCAATGTGCTACTAATGGGCAAAAATACAATAAGCCACAAAGTGGCAATGGACAAACACAAAATGAGAGAAAGAGAGCTAAAAAATATAAGAACTATTATTGAGAAAAGCTTAAACAAGCTTCAAAATTACATGGGGCAAAGCCCCTTATTTATACACAAAAGGGACCCAAGGAGGGACTCTCATAGAGTCGTTGGAGCCCCTCCAACAGTCATATTTATGACCGTTGGAGGGGTCCAATATGGTGGACCCCTCATATTATGATAAAAAGAAAATAAAAAAAGGAAAAAAGAAAAAGAAGAAAAAGAAAAGCATATCCCTAATGGATATGTGTGTTACATTGTGAAAAGTCTATTTTACCCCTAGTGGGTATTACAAAATATATATATATACATATATATATATATATAACAATATATTTTAACACTAGCTATGTTAGAACCAAACTGGGAAGGTTTGACTATTGAAATGAAAAAATTACAAGTTGAAAGAAAAAAACCTTTTCTCTTTTCTTTATGGTCTCCGACCAGAATCCTTGTTTCATAGGACTTCGACTCATTCTATAAGTGAGGATATTGCTCAAATTTGTCAAGAAGAAACAAGACTTGGAATGCACAATATCAAGACCCGGAAATTTTGTAAAAACTTATAAACCACCTCACTTTAAAAGAAAATTCAATAGATAAGGACATAATGGGAGAGAATACAAAGGAGGATACAAGGGTAAAATTAATTGTTATCATTGTAAAGAACCGGGACATATAAGACTGGATTGTCCCAAGCACAAGAAAGTGGCCGTCGTAAGTGAAGAACCTTAAGAATCAAAGAAAGGGGGCAACTTCAATGATTTAACAATTGCCCAAATAGGGGAGGTCGTCTCACAAATTCTTAAAGTCACTTCTTCTACATCTGGTGCCACCATCTCCTCTTTTTCTCCTCCGAGTAAGTCTTCTTGGATGGATTCGGGACCTTCTTTTCATATGACTCATAATGAGGCTCTATTATCTGATTGCACTAATTCATATTTTTCATGTGTATCAAATACCAATGGTACTTCTTTGAAAGTTAAAACTATAAGAAACCTCAACAATATCTATAAAAAAAAAATTATCCAAATATGAGGGTTATTCCAAAATTAGATTTAAACCAGAGTTACCGGAAGCGCCTAGCCTAGTGGGGAAGTGTGCTTCCCCGAAGCGCGTTTCCGAAGCGCGAAACGTCGCGCTTTCGAAATGCACTGGGAAGCGCCAAGTTTTTTTGGGAAACACGCTTCCCCCATGCTTCCCCCATTTTTCCATTTTTTTTTATTTTTAATTTTTTTTTCTCTTTTTTCGCTTCTCCCTCGCTTCCTAGGTCGCTTCTGGTTCGCTTCCGAGACGATTCCGGATTCACATTTAAGTCATCCCACGCTTCCTGCTTCCTAAAATTTTGAAAGTCCCTCGCTTCCCGTTTCTGCTTCCCGTATTGTAACGCCCCGAAATCTTAACCCAAATTTTGAGAATTTTTTTTTATACAGCGGAAACAAGTCATATCGTAGGGCTAAGCATTCCAGAACATTACAGATGGAGCAAGACCAAAACATTCTTTTCATTCCAATATCAATGAAAATTTAGATCAGAGTTCTCACACTATCCTTGGAACAGTAAATCCAAAATCCCGATCGGAGCCTCATTCTGCAGCCGCTCCTAACTCCAATTCTTCACTTGAAATTTATAGGAATTAGACTACAACTGTCTAAGTAGGAAATCCGTAACTTTTAATGTGGTACATCATGAATCCAGTATGTGATATGGGTGTCAAGTATAATGTTCAGTATATATACCAAAAATAAACAAAGGTATAACTATGACAGTCAACGATTGACCAGAAGTTAACTGACAGGTAACATCAATAACAACATTTATATATCCCACAACCACAATAGGAATCCACACAATTATTCAGAGAAATGCAATTATGACAATTCATAATTCAAGTCCGCATTCATACCACAGGGTACGTCTATTATGCATAAAGAAATATTAAACCATACCATGATGCACAATTTTAGTACAACAAGACATTTAACATATATCAAATGTTAAACATCATGCCTCCACCAAACATATAACAATTAAAAAAATAGATAACATATGCATGTTCTAATGCATAGCAGAAAAATGCATGACTTATGCGAAATGCATGGATCCTCTTATTATTTTTCATTTAAGTTTTATCTTTCTATATGCATGCCCTATTAAATGCACGCAGCTTTAAGTTCCTCTTTTTAATTATCGTTGCCCGCGGATACACCAAACGGGTACAAACCCCGAGGTCAAGTAAGGTTTCCGGGGTAGCTTAACACACAATTTGTATCTTATTACCGGGTTCCAAACTTAGCCCTCGACCGATATCAGGAAACCACATCATCCATCGGAACCTTGGAAAACAACATCCAAAGTCGGGGACACCAGGGAAAACAGCATCCACTGGCGCCACTTTCTTGGTATACCAAAACAGACTCACAGTTGTGACTAACACACCACTCCCGGGTAAAGTGGCGGACTCTCCCTAAAACCGTGGTCAGGAGAAAGAACCTCAATATCGGGTTCAGGGGACAAATTTACAGCACACGGAGTTTTTGTATCCTCACAGTCTTCCCAAGACCAGATCTCTAAGATTCTCATACTCCAAATGAGATATCCCAGATTGTTTATTACACTGTTCTTAATCATTATCTTTTTATTAAGAGCCAATTATTGAGTTTTGCAGTTTCACATGCAAAAACAAGGCAAAAGCTCGCATCAACCCCTGCGAGAACCATCACGAGACTCCAGCCCGTGGAAACACATCGAACAGTGCAATATAGAACAATAATATAAAGTATGATTTTTGCGATGCATTCAACCAATTCAAGAAAAAGCAAACCCAAGCTTAAGGCTCTCCAGGCCTGTAATGATTCATCTAGACCATCGATGCATCGTATGCAAAAATCATAACTTGCAATGTATGCAATAATACCAACATGATTCCAAATGCACATTCATTCATACCAATTTAACAATGTGCATGAGCTACCACAATCATATGCATATATTCACCATCCATGTGCAAGTGCTTTCATGAAATCACTTAACACACATGCATTCATCCATAATTCATAAGTACATGAGAACATTTATGCATGACTTTACATGCTAAACACACATCGACTCCAAGTAGGCACATGTACTCAACCAAATCCATAAATGCACGATAAATAAACATGTCCCATCAACGTAGGCACCTGAAACCTTTTCAGGTGTTAACATCCACTCACATGAACATGACCCAGCTTTAGCAATTGAAATTTCAAGGCTGCTCACATTCATATCATGTATGCGCCTATATCAAAATAAGACCTCTCATATGAAAGATCAAAGAAGAGAGAAGGCTAGATGACAACAACAAGAGAGGAAAATGTAATAGCTGCCCCCTCTAGGTTGATCTCACTGTGTATAACCGGTTCTCAGTAAAGTTCCATAAATGCCTTAGCATACATCAAAGCCATTATGTAACAGATCCCATTGTTAGATATTACCAAAAAATATTTTCAACATTAGAACTAACACCACCCCTTCAAGGATCTTAGTAAACCAATTTGTTATTTGCATAATCTCTAAATAAAAATTTTAGCCTAAAGCTCACCTCCAATCTTTTCTCGAGCAAAATGTTTGTCCAACTTTATGTTTTTAATCTTGTCATAATAAACCGGTCTAACAGATTTAAATTGTACTTCTATCTTGTTACTTTAACCTGGATTTGCCGATATTAAAATTGCATATTTTGTTGTAACATAAACAACAGATATGCGTTCATCGAGTATTATGAGAAGATGTTGTAGATATAAACTTCTGCAATTACAAAGGCCATAGGCCTATTCTTGGTCCCTATGTTGAATCTTCCAAATATGTGTTGCTCCTTGCTACTACATGTAACTAAATGTGACCCCAAATACAAGCAACATCCTAGTACAGACATCAAATATCTCACATGTTACCAATTCTACAGCACAACACTGATGCCCCAGTTCATTCACTCCATTCTTGGTTCTATTTCAGTATAATATGCAGGTTTCAGTTAACATGATTGAGCAGTGTACATATCTACCCAAACGGGTAGTGACGTATTACAGAAAACGAACTCTACAGCCCTACTAGAGCCTACTAATCTCGAACCCAACATGTGCATGAGATAAGTCTTCGCATGTTCAGCAACCAAGTACAGGAATATCAGAATAATAAAAAGAATACAGTACAAACTACCATAGATGTACGTTACATTGGAAATACGATTTATGTAACATATTTAGAAATATCAACAGTAAACGGTTGCAGTTGAAACAGGTTACAGTTGAATAATAAAGCTTTGTATTCGACCAAACTAAATACTTAAAAATTCTGAACATCTTCAATGTATAGTATGTATGGTTTCATATCATGTTAGGACAACAAAAACAACCAAACAATGTACATCATTGTGAACGATCTATCTTATGCTGCCATTACATATAACTGTTTATAATCATAAGGGAGAAATCGATCTACACAACATGAATGGGTTATTAATCATGAAATCAAACTCCAAAATTAACTCGTGAATGACACTTGGATCTATAATAATTCAAACTCGTTGAAGCAAACATATACATGTTTATCATCATAACGGAGCAATTGGTTGATACATTCTGAATGGGTCAGTGAGCATGCATTAAACCTCCCAACAATTAATGCATAATGACACTTGAATTTACAACAATTCAACTTGTTGAGGCCACTTCTCTTTTACAATATTTTACGCAGATTCAGTTCATGTGTATTTCCATGTGGAAAACAACACATTAACAACTCTTTGATCATGCTTGGAGTTCAGTTAATCAGATGAATATCCATAGAAAATAGGCAGACATATCATGAATTATCATGGCATAGCAGATAAGGCAGAGCATGTCTGTGTTTGTACATCTATAATGCAACTAAACTGACTGAGCACGTATCCTGAGTGTGTGGTAATATCTGACAAAGAAAAGCAAAAATTTCAAATAAACATAACTTGGAATACATAAGCATCACTAAGCCACCTTAACCCCTATAAGGTGCAACTCGGTTATACATATACAATTAACACAGGGAGTTCGTAACCTTGAAAATTTCAATAGGACCACATCCACACCCACACAGACTACTGAAAACCCTTCATTTACTGGTTTGGCAATAATAGAGATCGAACGTTTCAACCAAGCATTCCTCTTAGCGGTAACAGACATTGAACTCAACACCCCCTTCATAAAGGAAATCCGAAACCCCCAAATCCAAGAAATTGTGATTCTCGGTTTAGGGTTAGCAGTGGCTGTAATCATTCGAAGTTTCCCCTTGACCAACCCACGCACAGGCGGATTCAATCCATACTCCACACAAAGAGAGGCGGAAAACCTACATTTCCGGTGCTTTTTCCGACGATCGGAGACTGCTATCGCGAGACGATGGTTGATCGACTCCGGTAGTTCCTGCCACCGTGAAGGGCGCGATCGGGAGGCTGCTGTCGACGATCGGCCTACTGTTTCCACAGCCGCGCTGCCGATCGAGAGGGTGATGAGGAGATGCGGCATTGGCGCAGTCGCACGCAGGGAGGGCAGAGACGAGAGGGAGCCGAGAGCAGGAGAGCGTGAGAGAAAGAGGGCGAGACCCTCTCCCTTCCCTTTTATCGAACGAGGGCCCTCCCTCCGCGAAAGGTGGAGTCGGTTACGCTTGCTGTAACCTCCCCCTCCCTTTTCGAACTTGCAAGAATCGTGCCCTAGGCACGATTCTTGTTTTCGGGTGTTTTATAAAATAGAGCTTGGGTCTGGGTCTGGGTCCGGGTCCGAACCGTGACCCGCAATGCCAGATCCACTCTAACGTGGATCCGGGTCGGCTTTATGGCGTTGGATCCAGCCTAACGTGGATCCGGGTTCGGTTTTAAATGTGGATCCGATCATGTTATAAAGGTGGATCCACAGGTTGGATCCAAATGGGTCCAACTGTGAATCAAACCCAAAAATTTTATTTCTTTCTTTATTAAATATTGTTATTATATATATTTTTAACACTCATATATAGGTATATTCCCCCTTTTTTTTTTTTGGATCCAAGTAACGGATCTCGGGTCCAATATGAATAAAACTACCCATAGAATTTTTACGGGTATTACACGTATTGCTTCCTGCTCTCGTTTCCTCGACTAACAACCATGATTTAAACCCTTTTTCGATATCTCAAATTTCTAATTATGAGTATAAAGTATTTTTCTTATCTAAGGCTTGTTGGGTGTAGGATCTCCAATCAGGGAAGCTGATTGGGCAAGGCTATAGAAGAAGAGATCTTTATTATATGGATTCCTTATGTTTACCCAAAAACTCTTTTTGTAATCATATCAAAGACATTAATTTAGATCCTTGGCATAAAAGATTAGGATACCCAAGTATATCCAAATTATATCATTTTCTATTTTTGGAGAAATTTTGTAAGGATAAAGAATCTGTACGTGAAGATTGTATACCTGGAAAAATGCAAATGATGCCTTTTGGATCTAAAACTTCCTTGACTAATGAAATCTTTGAATTAGTGCATTCAGATGTATGGGTCCCGCTCCCGTTATGTCAAAAGGTGGTTATTCATATTATGTTACATAGATGATTTTAATAGACATACTTGGATCTACTTTCTTAAACTCAAATCCGAAGTTTTTTCATGCTTTAAAATGTTTTATAATCTCGTTAAAAATCAATTTAAAACAAATATTAAAATCTTCCTCTCCGAGTCCGGGGGAGAGTTTCTTTTAAATGAATTTCAATTCTATCTAAACACTCATGGTATTTTATACCAAAGATCTTGTCCTACGACCCCCCCAACAAAATGATATTTTCGAAAAAAAGCACCGTCACATTATTGAAACGACCAGGGCCCTTCTCATTTCAAAAGAAATTCAAAAAAAAAATTAGGCCAAAACTGATCTCACTGCGATATATCTAATAAATAGAATGCTTTCTCAAACTTTAGAAAACAAATCTCCTATTGAAAAACTTTTTAAAATCTCTCCCGATTTGAAAAGACTAAGGGTCTTTGGATGTAAATGCTTTGTGCTTCTTGAAAAATATAACAAACTCTCTCCTAAAGCTATAAAATGTGTTTTTCTTTGATATGCCGAAAATAAAAAAGGCTATTGATGCTATGATCCAAAAAATGATAAACTTTATGTCTCTAGAAACGTAACATTTCTTGAAAATGAAAATGGATTTGATCGTGAAAAACTTAAGGAAGAATTTGAGTATGCCTTCGTATTTGATTTGTTACCTAAATCAAATAATAAAATTATTGATAATAATGACATTGATAATTCTGAGTCTATTAATAGACCAAGTGAAGAAAGAGAACCAGCTCATAACCTCTTACAATACTCTAGACGAGATAATGGGGAGCATCCATGTGCTTTTGAAAGGTATAGTCAACCAACAAATGTTGAAGAATCTAGTGTTAGAAGATCTGAATGGATACATAAACCTCCATAGGTTTGTCTCCTATGAATCCTTTTCTCCAAACTATAGGATTTGCCTTCTAGCAATTAATTTATATCATGAATCATCTAACTACAAAGAAGCTAAAAACATAAAAGAATTGGTAGAAGCTATGAAAATAGAATTAAATGCATTACACAAGGCCCATGCATGGGCAGTCCAACCTCTTCCTAAGGGAAAGAAGACAATAAGATCTAGATGGGTATTTAAAGTCAAAATAAAGAGTGGCAAGTCCCTAAAAAGAGATAAAGCAAGATTAATTGCAAAAAGATATTCTTGAAAATATGAAATAAATTATGAGGAAACATTTGCTCTAGTAGCTTGCATGACCACAGTTAGGGCTCTAGTTGCAGTAACATCCATTAGAAAATGACCTATATATCAGTTAGATGTTAACAATGTTTTCTTAAATGAAAATTTAAATGAAGAAGTTTACATGGATCCTCCTCCTGGTCTGACTATTGAAAATAAAATGGTTCTTCGTCTTCAAAAAGCTTTATATGGGCTTAAACAAGCTCCTAAAGCATGGTATGATCGTTTTAGTGGAACTGTGTTGAATCTTGGATTTAAATCCTGTTATACTGACACTTGCTCTTTTTATAAGATCTACAGGTACCTCACTTATCATTATGCTTTTGTATATTGATAATATGATCATCACTGAGAATAATCAAAAGAAAATTGAAGAAATTAAAATTATGCTTAAAAAATCTTTTGATATAACTAACCTTGGTTTTTTGAGATATTTTTTAGGAATTGAAGTAGCATACTCGCCAAGAAGATACATTTTGTCTCAAATCAAGTTTGTAGCTAATATTATTGCATGTTCGGGAATCACAGACACAAAATATGTCGATACTCTTGAAGTGATAAATGTTAAAATAAGAGCTAAAGATGGAGTTTTATTAGATGATCCAACTCCTTATAGGCAACTTATTGGATCATTAATGTACCTATCTATTACCTGGCTAGACATTGTGTATGTCGTACATACTGTAACTCAGTTTCAACATGCGCCTACATCTTTATCACATGAGTGTCGTATTAAGAATAGTTCGATACATCAAGAAAACTATATCTAAAGGGTTATTCTTATCATCTTTAAATCTTATTGCTTATACTGATTTGGGGAGAAGATTCCAATAACCGTCACTCAACTACAGGTTTTTGTGTATATGTAGGTGATTTTTTCATTTCTTAGCAATGCAAAAAACAACAGATTGTGTCTTTATCTTCCACGAAAGCTGAGTATAGGGTGATGCTACAACAACAACTGAGGTCGTGTAGATGAGATCATTACTTTCAGATATGGGTGTTGATGTTTCAGAACCTTCAAAATTATGTTGTGATAACAAGTGTCATATATATAACCAACAATCACACATTTTATGAGTGAACGAAACATATTGAGATTGATTGCCACTATGTTCGAGAAGAATACTTGAAGGGGACAATTACTTTACTATATGTTCAGTCCGAGTTTCAGATTGCGGACTTCTTCACCAAAGCTCTTCCTCTACCAAGATTTTTGTTTCTTAGCAAACTTTCGATGATTTCACCGTAAGTTTGGAGAGTGTTAAAATATTGTGTATATATTTATACCTAACTAATATACATATATTTATACAATATATGTATATTAGGGGTATTTTAGTCATTTAATAATATGTAATTTAGTACAGTCCAATAGGGAAGGTAAAGTCTTTTTTGTTTTCTTTATTTTTTGTTTTTTATTTGTAAACTCAAAAGCCCTTAAGGCATGTGAGGCTCTATAAATAGAGGCTCACCCCACTATGTAAGACATGCTTTTTTAAAGCATTTTGTGTGTTGATACAAAATCTATTTTTATAATGTGCTCTTGTGGATTTTGTGCCTTTGTGCTCTTGTGGAATTTGTGCTTTTGTATATCTCTTTTATGAGATTGTCATCGGTCCATTAGAGACCATAGTATATTTGTAAACTTGTGTAGCCCTTCGTTGGTATTGTGATTGTGCACTCTTGTTTCATTACAAGACACACACGAAGGTGTGTATAAACATCTCTTGTCTACGTATAATGACACTTAAACACAAGTTTATCAACGATGAACAAGAGCATAATGTCAACAATAGGCTAAACTCACACACGAAGGTGTGAATAAACATCTTTTGTCTACATATAATGACAATAAAAAATCAAGTGTATCAACGACTAGATCAAGAGTATAATGCCAACAATGGGCTAAAATCACATAAGAAGGTGTGAATAAACATCTCTTGTCTACATATAATGACACTAAAAAATCAAGTATATCAATGACTAGATTAAGAGTATAATGCCAACAATAGGCTAAAATCACACATAAATAAACATCTTTTGTCTACATATAATGACACTAAAAAATCAAGTATATTAGCGACTAGATCAAGAGTATAATCAAAACGCCAACAATGGGCTAAAAACACAATAAAGGAGTGAATAAACATCTCATGTCTACATATAATGATACTTACATAAGAGGCATAATAGGAGAAAACACAAAAGGTAAGAGAGCTTGTAATGAAAACACACTAATGTTATAAAAAAAATTATCAATTTTAACCATCTTTCGACATACCATGGTTTCAAAAATAAATAGTCATTACAGATAAACACAGCTACAATCATCTATAATAGCAATGGTCATATAAGAAATGAGTGATACAACACACTCAGATCCAGATATCAAACCACTATCAGTTAGAGTTAAACCATAAGTTGACAATCTAAACTGACATAAAACGAGGTGCACACAACTCACCCCAATAACATCTTTGAATAAAAAATAACAAGGTCAAGAGAAATGATACATCATATAAAATTCAGTGATGGACACAACAAATGCAATAAGAAGACAATAAATACTCACAGAAATCATTTTTCAAACAAGTGAGTTCAAATATAAGAATCGATTTGAAAAAAAAAGTTTCAAATCAAATCCAATAATAGTAGATGAAAAACTTGGATTGAATATAGTGCAATCATAAGACATGCAATTATAAGCATCATTAATATAAGCAAGCTATACAGAGAAATAACTCAATTTAAATTACAAATCTATTATGAGACAATCAATGTCAAAAGAACTCATCTATAAGCAATAATCTAAATAACTTAAAGCCACATATCTTATACAAAAGACATGCATAGGAACAAATTTAAGCATATATGCAAGTGATAGATTTAAGGCACTAAGGGCAGAATATAAAAATTTATATTTTATATATAACAAGTATACAATGAACCAAGAGTCTTTAATCAAGAACACATATGGCTGCCAAAGATCTAAGTGGACAAACACATCCATCAATAATAGACAAGTACTAAAGTGAATCATGAGATAAACACATATAACTCCCATAAAAACACAATTTTCTCATGATTCTCAACTTAATATTTTATTAAAAACCAAGTATGCAAGACAATATTTAAATCACATGCAAAGTATGTAAAATAATGCCATGAGACATAACATAATCATAAATACCATAAAACGGATCAATAATATAAACACCTAATATCATAACTATTGTCTCAAACAAGATCCATAAAAGGCATTTATTAAAGTGAATGACTTCCCATAAAAAATTATGCTCAATACCTTATGCACGAACAAACAATCTTATTCATCATGTAAGGCAATCATAAGTGCATAAGGATCAAATATCAATAAAAATTATTTTATAAGCTAGATCATAATTTTTAACACTTCATATGCTACTTTTAATATACCAAGAGTAAAGAGAAATATTAAACACAAGTTCAAGAAAAATTTCATAAAATTAAACCTGTGAAATACACAATATCATTATTTTGAAATATCTTAAATTATTTTAAAATATATAACAATTTAAAAAAGAAAAAAACCAAGTTCAACAATATGAACATGATTTGACATTTATAATCATGACTTGTTCAAATAAAACATCTAAATGCCAATAATACACGCTCAAGCATACACGATTGTATACATATATATCAAATAAAGCAAGTTTTGAAAAATTAAGATTCAAACATGATTTCAAAACATACATATATCTAATTTCTCAAAAATAAACAAATAAGTCTTGTAAGATATTTAATAAAAAAACAAGTCCAACAATGATTAAAAAAAACCACTTAAAGAGATTTATTTTATTTTAACAATAATAACAAATATATATATATATATATATATATATATTATGATAAAGAAAATAAGTGTTTTTCATGCATAATGCATAGAATAGATAACACAAGAAATACTTAATGATATAAGATACATACCGGGTCTATATTTTTCTTGAATCCAAGCCACACAACGATCATGAATCATTCACGAAGCACGAACTCAAACTGAAGAATCCCAAGACCCACAAGAGGCAAAATGTCAAGAAGAATTTCTTGGCTCTGATACCATGTAATAAAATAACAGAAAATACAAAAACAATGCCACTAAGGGCTTTACAAGATTACGATCACAAAAGTGCATAAGCACAAACCAATGCCATTAAGGACTTACAAGATCGCAACACAATCTGCACAAGCACAAATCCACTATAGGACAAAACAATAACCATCAAAGGCCAATCGTGCATATAAAACATTAAGGAACTAAATAGAAAAACACAAAATGTAAAAAATATTCATCTTTATTAAGCATAAATGTTTAAGAGAAGCATTAGCTATACAAAAGGGGTTCAACCCTTATTTATACACAAAACAGACACTAAGATAGGCTATTGAGATCTCCCAATGGTCATAAAAATGACCGTTGGGGAGCCCCAATGACTCTTTGGGAGAATGCCCAAAGAGCTCTTGGTCTTTTGGGAAAGGGACCAAGAATAAAATAAAATAAATAAATAATAAAAGACTGTCCCTAGAGGACAGATTCTAGTACAAGGAGAAAAGACCAAAATACCCTTAACAATAACAGAAAATAAAATGAGTAAAAAATATACTATATATATATAAGTATATACATATATTTTAACAAAAGATACACTAGAAGCATTTAAAAAAAATCATGTCTCTATTAAACATAATGTTCAGAGTAGGCTCTAAAACTGAAATTGCATTAAGCAATGAAATGAAAATAAAGATGAAATGCCCATTACATCAATTATAAGATTCTGACACCAGGACAATGCGGAAGGAGCTGCTTTCATCCTTGGATTTGATGATGCACAAGAACACAAAAGTAAGCTAGTATATGGATTTTCCACAATAGCATTGCGTGGAACAGAGAACATCGGCGTGGTGCCTTCATCAGTCTGCTCAAATAAACAAAAAGGAGAATAAAGAATAAACTGGATAAAGCCTTAAAATTTTTACAAGTCAACCATTAAAAGCATAAAAATATTATGGAAGTATACTAACAGTAGGCTTGTGAAAAACGAGATGATTGTGTGCATAATGAATTATTTGAAAGAACTACCAACATAGGAAATGCCAAACCATTATAAACATAGAAAATGCCCAACAATTAACTGAATAGAACAAAAAATCCAAAAGAACATAAGCATAAGATGCATACCGCTGCAGCAGGAGGAGAAAAGCAAACACAACAAGCATTGTGAATTGTGATGTAACTCCACTTTGATTCAACTAGCTGACACCACCCAACTTGTACAGTCATTGTAAAGGAACATATGAATTGAGTTTCAATGGTCAAACACCAAAACATGCAACCTGTCGTGGAGGCCCCAAGACACCCATTTCCAGAAGTGACCAATCTCATCTTATTTTAGTCACTTATAAGTTGTGGTAATTGAAAATATATCATGAGAATTGAAAGCAGGATGGTTGAAGGTGTTGAGTTGTTGCCTGGCATTACTGAATAGTTTCAGACAATATTCAGCCCAGGCACAGATGGTGGTGGGTTTATAAGCAGCAGTATTTCTAAAAAATGGAAGAAAACCAAGCTCTATTTAAGGCAGCTTTCTGAGAACAGAAAGTGATGAGAACGCTATTTGGGCTTCGGCCAAAGTCAACTTTACCATTGATTTCTTTAGATGGATATGGCCATGTTGTAGACGAGATCTTATGAACTTTCCGAGGAATTTTCATATGCAAGGCAATCTGCTAAAGCCTGAAGGCATTCAGTAGGTCAAATCATTCCCAATAAGCCAGATTTGAGGACACTTTCAGATTCAGACCGACCTCCCTATTGTGCAGCATCAACAAATTAATAGCTAAGATCTTAGCATCTAGACTAGGGTCAATCATCCAAGAATTCATCTAACCTTGTCAATGTGCGTTCATAAGGGGATGGAAAATCCAAGAATGTGTAGTCATGATAAACGAAACAATATATTCAAAAAATGCTGCAAGGATGCAACCACTTTCCTTAAAAGTTGATCTCGTAAAGGCATGTTACTCAGTGTGTTGAGAGTTTCTATGTGACTCTTTGTCAAGTAGGGGGTCTGGACTCTGGAATGAAGTGGACATCTTAGATGAAGGAACTTATTGTTAAAAATATATATACATATGTATATATATATATATATTATGTAATTCATTTGTAATACCTGATAGGGTTAAAATAGTCTTTTTACCATTTCTCGCATATTCATTTTTTGAATATGTTTTTATTTTTATTTTTATTTTTATTTATTTTGTCATTTAGGCATTGAGGGGCCCACCATATAGACGTTGGGCCCCTCCAACGGTCATAAATATAACCGTTGGAGGGGCTCCAACGCATATATGGGAGCCCCCCCTTGGGTCCTCTCTCTTGTATATATATGGGATTATTCCCCTTGTATTTGTATGCCTTTTTCAAGGCTCAATTCAATAAATATTCCATTTTATTTTTCATGCTTGTGTAGCTTTTTTTAGCTTTCATATTGTCCCTTTGTGGACTTCTTGTTTGATTGCCGTAGTGCTCGTCCATTATTGGACTTTGTGAATGCTTGCGCATTCTTGGGTTACACTTCCGCCTATTTCCTTACACTTATAACCATTGCATCCATTTTTATATGACTAAATGGTAGTGATAAAGCCCCTTTTGGTACGAAAAGAGGCTTGCAACAAAGATGCCCACTATCGCCTATTTTATTCAACATAGCAAGTGAGAGTCTAGTTTTAATTATGCAAAGGAGAGTAGAAGAAGGATTGGTTTCAAGTATACCTGTTAAGGGAAGTGACTAATTTCCAAGCTACAATTTGCAAACAACATTTTGGCATTTGGTGATCTGAAAGGAATTGCATGTCAAAAAATTGCACCAACTTCCAAAGACTATAGTGGCAAGGAGGCAATCCTAATCAAATATGTGGGATCATCCTCTAATTCATTGCCTCTAAATCATGATCAAGACCTTCCTTAAAAGGTTTTTACCTTAACTTCACAATCATGAAAGGTCTTTATCATGGGTAGGTTGCTTCTATCTCAACAAACTTTTTCTCTTTTTAATTCATATTAGGTAGGTTGCATCACTCACCTTATTTCTCTCTGTCCAATCTCCAAGAGTACCACATATCAATTGTTTCACAAATTAAATAAATCCATCTTCATGATAAAATGTGATTAGACGTGACTGGATCTGGATTGGATCCAGATCCGTGTGTCTGATCATGTAATCATGTTTTATATTGTGTAATGGCATATTTTGTAATTTGTTTGTATTTTAAACCTAATGTATGTTCAGTTACATGTAATACTATTAGGGCACGCCTATTGCAAGTGTGGCTGTCATTTTTTCTGTGCATCTCTCTCTTTCTCCTTCTTTCTATTTCCTGCTGGAACAACATTGTGGTGGCTTCCAAGTATCTGATTCACAAAATATTTTCATGGTATCAGAGCAAGGCTCTGAATTTCTTCCAAAAGGTGTGCCCATAGAGATCCAAAATTTGATCTTCAAGTCAGAAACTCTCTCCTTTCTTATTCTTACTCAATCTAAACCTTTCTTTTCTTCTCCTTACCTCACGTTTTGTTCTCTTTTGGATTGTTTCTTTCAAATAGCATCAAACCCACTTTTGACGTCAAGTTTTCCATCAAAAACCATAAATATTTTTTGACGTCAAATCTGTGTTCCTTGTTAAATATTCAGTCAGTACATATATTGGCAGCGCCTGTTGTGTTAGCAGGTCTGATCGTAGGGATCAGACTGTGATTGGAGAAGTGCCTATTTAAAAAAAATGAATCTGATTTTCTGTTGCTGCGTATTAGTACTTGACTGAATTAGTCTTACTTTTCCTTCTGTATTATCTTTATTCACTTCTCTTCTTTTAATCAATGGATTCTTCTACCTACGATGGACTCTCTTCCAACTTTCTGAGTCAGCTTGTCTCCGAAAAGCTTAACCACACTAATTTTCTGATTTGAAAGAGGCAAATTGTTCCTTTCATAAGGAGCCAAGATCTGTTTGGGCATCTGGATGGATCGATTTCAGTCCCACCATAATTCATTTCACAAGAATCGAAGGATGATAAAGGAGTTGCATCAGTTAATTATATTTCAAATCCTGAATTCACAACATGGATGAAGCGAGATCAGGCCTTGGTTGCATACATTACTTCCACGCTATCACAGGAAGTGTTGATATCAATATCGGATGATTGCACAACTGCACAACTATGGAATAGGCTTGCACAAACATATTCCCAGATTTCAAAGGCAAGAGTATTATTCTTGAAAGAGAGAGTTTTAGTCACTTAGGAAAGGCTCAATGCCAATCATAAAGTTTTTAAACAAAGTAAAGTCTATTACATCAGCTCGCTATTGTTGGAAGTCTTGTCTCAGACAAGGAAAAGGTACAAGAAACACTTAATGGATTGGGACCTGTGAACACCCCAAAATTTTCAAAATATTATAAATATTTCCTTTTTGTCTCTGATTCCATTTTCTGAGCGATTGAGTCACTTTTAAATCTGAATTCCAGTTTATTTCTCAAATTTTACTGAAATTAAATTCATTTTACATACCTGACTCTATCTCGGATCCAGATCCAGGGTTAAAATCCAAGTCTGAGCCTCACTATCTGATTTTCATATTAAAATTTTACAAAAATACCCAAAATAAATTCTAAAATGCTCAGATAGTCGATCCAGTGTCCATTTGGATTCGAGACTCTATATTCCTCGATTCGAGGTTTAAACTTCGAATATTTCTTCAAAATCCGGATGTAAACCCATTTTCTGAAGAAAATTCCAAAAGATAACCTCGAACTTTCAAAAAAAAAAAAGCCTTCTTTTGTAAATATTTGAAAACTTTTTAGAAATCCCATAGCTTTAGAGTTTTTGTTTTCAAAAATACAAAAAAAAATATAGAAAATTTTGAGAAAAGAACAAAAAAAAAATAAAAATAATATATAGAAAAGAAAAAATAGTTTTGAAAACCTCCTTTTTTAAAATGTCCTTTTCTAAAAAACCCTTTTTTGAAAATCGTTTTTATGAAGAATCATTTTTTAGAAAAACTCTCGAAAGGAGCCCCCTTTTTATAAAATATTTTTAATCAAAAGGGGCCCGTTGAAAGTTTTTTTTAGGGTTTTTTTTTAGAACCCTTCGCAAGAAGAAGTCGGATGCCCAGGACGGCGCCTCTCTCTCTCTCTCTCTCCTCCATTGCCCACCGATGGACCTCCTTCTTCCATCGTCGATCATCTCCCCTTTTCATTTCCACCCTCGATCCCTAACCGCTGCTCCCCGTTCTCGACCCTTCCTCTCGTCCCTACATAAGCAACGGCAGAATCCATTCTCGGGATCATCCATCATCTACCCTCTCGAAGCATCCATTATGCTTACCTTCACCCCCTTTATTTCTTCTTCTTCTCCACTTCCTTTTCCCCATCTACTCTCGGTTTCTTCTCTTTCACTCTCTTGGCGAAAATACGATCGAGCCTGCGGTAGTGCACAAAGGAAGACCTCTCCTCCTTCAACCAAAAGCAAAGAATCCACATCGTCTTCAACCCCTCCTGAAGCTGCTAAAGAAAGCCCTCTTCTCCATCCTTCAGGATTTCTGCGAAATTGCGGTAAATACCTCTCTCTGCTTGGTTTTCTCCGAATTTTTCTTTTAAAATCCTTGTTTTAATCCCCTTCAAGCACCATTGGTAGCATTTGATTTGCTTATGGCAAATCAATCTACCGATGTACAATATGAAAAGGAGCATTCATGCTCCAACATCTTCCTTCATTTCCTGCAATTAATTTGTTCTTTTCATTATTTTGTTCGTATCATTGGATTCAATAATCCTCTATAGCTCATTTGAATCCCAATCCGATCTTCTTGATAATTCCCAGTTTTACTTTTATGTTAATTTCCTTAGCTTCTGTTTTTGACGCTGGAGTCTATTTTTATTGATTATTCTTGTGATTCCTATTAGCATTGTGATTTCTGGTATTTAGATTATTCGCTTTTATTTGGATCAATATTACTGTTAAATGGTAGATCTGCAAGCTTCGTAGCTTCAGATCTGCGTTGACGTCATAACCCCTGGAACATCGTATTGGTTTTGCATTGATTCCTCTATGAATCGATTCAGAACCATTGCTTTATTCTCACATTTTGGATTTTATATTCCAACCTACAGGTAATTCGCACTTTTTTTTATTTTATTTTGACTTTCTCATGGGTTTTGATTTCCATTCTACATTTTAGGTATCCCTTCGTAGTCATTAATTTTTCCCGCTTATCATTTTGATCTCTCTAGTGTCTGTCTGAGTCCTGTCTTGATTTTTCGGTTTTCACCATTAGTTCCTGTTTTACATTACTATTCATCTTTTCTTCATTTCACTAATACCACACACTCTTTGATTTCAACTTGTTCTATGCGTTCTGATCTGAGCCCCTGCGTTATGTTCCCATCCCTTGCTCTGTTGGTTGGTACATGATATCCTTTCATGTTTACCTGTCCATGTGTTTGGTCATGGAAACAATGATGTCAAAATAAGAGGATTCATTGTTTGTAGGGATACGTTAAATCAGAATATGATCATTCATTTTGTTGTTTGTGTTTCTGTTTATGTTCATGAATTCTTTGCAATGGAGATGAAGGAAGCCTGCGTGAATCTCCATTATGTTTTATACCTGATGGTAATGGGAGTTAAGTTCCCTCACCACCTGCACTTGATCGTCCATGCTTCTCATGTTCAGCAACATCCATCGATTCCCCTGCAAATTTCATATTATGCATCTAGCAACGTTTCTTCCTTTTTCTTTTTTCATTTCTCATGTTTGCTGTAATTTCCAGTTTACCAAGAGTTCCCTGTTTCTTTTATTTCAGCATCACTTCATGTTTGCTGTAATTTCCAGTTTACCAAGAGTTCCCTATTTTTTTTTTCATCATCACTTACACGACATTAGCAGTTTTTTTTTAGCATCATGTTAGTATCTACTAAAGCCCTCCCTGCGATACATTTCATCCGTGTGTCTTCAGGGACATCTGATTTTCAAAATTATATGCAAGCCGATATTTCATTCATATTAGAATGTAATCCAGAGTCGGGATCTTTTTTTGGATTTCATCTTCAGAAACATTTCCATTAGAATCTCGCTAACAATGCCATTTGTATATAGTAAGAGCATTTTTCACTTAATATCTACATTGATTTGATCTACTTTTTTTTTCTGCATTATTTTGTCTTGCTAACTTGACTGTCGCCATTTTACTCAGTATGTTTTACTATGTCGTGATTGTGGAAATGGGTTAAGCTCCCTTTATTTTGTCGTCAACATTTGATAGGAAGCTGCAATCCTGTGTTTCGATGCTCTGTTCGAGCGTGGGATATACGGTTGACTTGTCTATCATACTCCTATCAGACACATTTTGCAGGAAAGGTTTCTCCACCTTCAGCTATTCTGCTGTAAACAGGAAAAAAAAACAGCTCTTGGTAAGTGCAGTTTCAATACCCTGAAGGAGTTGTCTTCTCATAAAAAAAATGCTGGCACTTCTGCATCGTAGGAATTTTCTAAAAGTCCTGATACTGAATCATGGTATTAACTCATTCAACAAATAGGCTAAAAACTGCATTATTGCCCAAGGATGATCTTAAGTTGGCAGTTCCTCTGTTGTTCACAACCCAACACCAGTCCATGGTTGTCATTAATGTAGATGTACAATACATATGGTTAGCAACCAGTTCACTGAGTAATGGTGCTGGCCTCCTGAGATGATGTGTTGAAATTACTGAAACTGAATCTTAGAACTAATCATTTTTGAAGGATCTGTACCGGGCCTGAGCACCGTACCAGAATTTGGCCACTCAAATCACAACTTGAATCGCCAAAAGGTGAGATCATCTCATTTGGATTTACAAATCATGAGAGGCTATTTCTGTTGAAATTTTCTTTATTAATTTACATCTTTTTCGGTATATCTATCTGCATTTGCCTCTTGCGAATACATATGTAAATCTTCATATGTTTCACTATTCTATCATGTATACATGCATTTACATATTATGAATATATATACATATATGCATTTACTGTTTTATTAGATTAGAGATGGAAGAAGAACATTGCCAAGCACTACATCTCATCACCACCCATCACACTATGCACAGTACCATTTCATAACTTACCTTTTCCAGCATATCATATGTTGTCCTCACGTTGCATCCTATACACTTACCACCTTCATTACCAACAGCCATCTACCACCGGCTGTATCATAGGACAACAGGACCATTTCCTGCAGCCTCTTACCATCTTCCCCACAGGCTTCATCCCCTGCATGTTCACTGATTGTCACTTCACTACCTCTCCAACTAGGCTGAATTCAATTCCAGCTGTTGCCCTCATTCAAGGAACTAGTCCACAATCTCCCCATTGGAAATCCAATCCAGCAGATGCTGCTAGCAAAAGAAAAAAGAAAACATCTGTACCAGCATCAACCACCCTTCTCCACCATTCTGCCGCATTTTCACCTCACATTTTCAGTACAGCCTTCACATAGCTGCTGCATATTCCACTCAGCCCACCCCTTTACTAACCTGCAACTAGGCACTCCACCTCCCTCACAGGCTTGTGTTGTGTCTTTCTGCATCATTAATATACCCTCCAACCTAACTCACCTTCACAGCCACTTGCATATCATACATCTTCCTCACATTTCTTGCACATCATGCATTATTGTTATGTTGGTGACTTCCACAAGCTCCATCGGTTGAGGTAAGTATCACCTTTTCATTTGAATGAGGGCATCTCCATGTATATTTTCCATATGAGCATAGCATCTTAGATTCAGTTTAATATCTTCTATCATCTTTCACACTAACTCTGTTTTGCAGGTAATAAGTTATAAATGTTATTTTAGTTTAGGAACATTAAATTCAATTTTAAATTCAGTTGAAAAGTTGTAATAATTAGGTGTTGATAAAACTTTCATATCTTCCTGTATTAGGTAGAATGAGCAAGCATTGTAAATATCCTGAAAGGCTTGTTTTCATATTATTTTTCTCTTTGTTTCTCAAAAATCCACGAATAGAAACACGAATGGCACGTGCACCATTCTAATAAAAGGTGATTAAATCCTAAGTTGATGATTTACATCAATGGCCATAGTCAAGATGTAAACAAAACTTAGGATTTTCATCTTTTATGGAATAACATTGGATCCACACTGGATCTCTTTCTAAAAATCATCATATTTTTAAATATTTTCTTCTTTTATCAGAGTTTTAACTTAAAATTAACTCAAAATATATATCAATGGTCATAGTCACGATATGTTGAGAGTTAATTTCATTTTAAACTCTATAAAAGCACCAAAATATGTTTTATTCTTCACCTGAATTTAAATATAAATTATTATATAATACATTCAATGACCATAGTCAGGGATGTATTATATCTTCAATCTTATTTTAATTTACTTAAAGAATGAAATATATTTTTCAAATCCAATTCCAAAATTCTTTAAATTCATTTC
Source organism: Nuphar pumila (assembly GCF_984573655.1). Classification (NCBI taxonomy): domain Eukaryota; kingdom Viridiplantae; phylum Streptophyta; class Magnoliopsida; order Nymphaeales; family Nymphaeaceae; genus Nuphar; species Nuphar pumila. The sequence continues at coordinate 33,798,357 of NC_143255.1, forward strand.
ATCATTTAGAATAGAATTACATCATGTTTTCAAAAATTCTCTTTCAAAATCCAAGTGATTTCCTTTAAATATCTTCTTCACTTCTCAAATCAACCTTCAACTCCTGTAGATTCAAAATACCATTTTCAGATTCTAACCTTAAATTCGAAGTACAATTTTGACTTCGAAATTCATTTTGTATATCCAAAATTCAATATCTCAAAGTTAATTTCAAAGTTCAATTTAGCTTTGAAATTTCTGATTCATCCTCTGATTTCAAATTCAAACTTTAAAATCAAGTTTGTTGTTTATCTTCAAAGTCTTGATTCTCAAAATCAAAGTTTGAGATTGATTCTGAATCTCAAAGATTCAATTCTTCTCAAATTTTAAATTCAATCTGGATTTTCAAAACCCAGATCCGTCTTTCAAAAGTCCCATTTGGGCTTTCCAAATCCAAAGTTAGGATCCAAATTCCATTTAGAATCTAAAACTCAACTTCATTTTGGATCTCAGACTTCAGATCCAGAATCCAACTCCACCTAGGATCTCAGACTTCAGATCGAAAATCCATTTTTTTCAAAATTCAACTTCATCTAGGATCTCAGACTTCAGATCCAATTCCATTTAGAAATCTAGAATTCAACCTCATCTTGGATCTCAGATTTCAGATCCAAATTCCATTTAGGATTCATACTTTAGATTCAAATTTCATCTCGGATCCCAGATTTCAAATCCAATTCCATTCCCAACTCTAGATTTCAAAATCCAAATCTATTTTGGTTTCCAGATTTCAAATCCAAATCCATTTTCAATTCCCAGCTGAGCTTCTTAAATCCATTCCTATTTTTAGATTCCATTTGGATTTCCCAAATCTGAATTTCATCCTGATTTCAAACTTTAAATCTGAAATTCAATTCCATTTCAAATTTTATCTCTATCCAAATTCAAAATTCAATTCAAAATCCATTTCTAACTCTGAAACCTCATTTCTTTTATCTCAGCTTCAAATCTTTTTTTTCAAAGTCAAGATTTATTTTTCCAACTCTGATTATTTCAAAGACTTAGAACTTCACATATCTTTTCTGATCTATCTCAAGTTCCAAGTTAGAGATCATTTCTTCACTCTATTATCAAGTTCGTCTCAGAAACACTTGGAGATTTCAAAATCACTTTTCAAAAAGAGCATACATCCTTGCATTGCACAAGCATGATTATTTGTGCATTTAGATTTAGAATAAATTCTTAGATAATCTTTTAGCAAAGCAAAGAGGCATAAATTCGACCCTTTGTTCGATTACCCCTGGTAAAGGCGTCAGGAACGGTCGAACCTCGTACCGACGAGTGAATCCCGTCTCCCAATTTTTCCCGCAATATTTTCAAAACGGAGGCAAGTAATTTTCTAAATATTTTCAAATCAAGGTCAGGTGAGACCCCGCAAAAGAGCTCCTCTCTCTTCTTTCCTTTTTGTTCTCTTCTCTCTTCTTTTTCTATCTTTTATTTCTCCCTTCAAAAAGGAGAAATAGAGATTAAAAAAGAAAAGAGAAGGAAGAGAGAGAAAGATACAAGAGGAAAATTTTTGCGATGATCACAGGACCAGAATACCATGTTCTCTCTACATCTTTATCGGTTCTGCCAGTGCTGCCCAGTTTTAAACATCTTCAAGTCAAACTTCTTCAGTATGAGATGAGCATAAAGAACATGACTGAAGGTGGTGAACAAACAAATGCACATAATGTCTTGGCCTCGGATATGTCACAAGGTAATAGACGTGGGATTAACGGTTTTCAAAGTGGGGGTAATAGTTTTCAAGGTGGTAGAGGATGTGGCCGTTTTGGACAGGGAGGTCGTGGAATTCTTCCTACTCTAAATCCACCAAGATATTTTAATGAAAGGAATCAGAGAAGAGTGCCTAGATGCTTTTTATGCAATAAGAAAGGACATGTGAAAGTTGATTGCTGGTTTAATCTCCAAAATAAGGAAAATAATAGCGAAACAGGAAACAAAAGGAAATCTGAGGGACAGAAGCCCACTGGAGATATGCAGTAGCTTTTGTTGACAGTTTTATCTCAAATGACTATCAAGCAGAATAAGCAAGGAGAGTGGTATGTAGATTCCGGAGCAGCCACTCATGTCACAGGCAATGTTGGTAAGCTCTTGAACTTATCCCCTTATTTCGAAAAAAGTAGTATAGTCACAGGAGATGGCACACATCATTGCATCACTCGTATTGGAAGTGCACAAATTCCTTTGTCTAGTTATTCTCTTAGTTTGTCCAATGTTCTTCTTGCCTCTAACATTAAAAATAATATTGTATCTTTCTCCAAACTTGTTGACGATACAAATTCTTCCATCGAATTCACTCCATCTTCTGTGTATGTCAAGGATCTTCGAACGAAGGAGACGTTCGCTAAGGGAGAACAACGAGGAAACATGCACGTCCTCCAGGAGGATCCCACTGCTCATTCATCTTCTGTCTTGAAGTCTTCTTTCTTGGAACCAGCGTCACGAAATTTTAAGTCGCGTTATACATATGTCTATGGTCTTTCTCAATGTAATAAGCCAGATTTGTGGGACGGTCGTTTGGGTAATTGTAGTAGTGGTTTCATTAAGAAACTTGTGTCAGAGAATTTGATTCTAGAGTCTTGTCTACACCTTATTTTGGATGCTAAAAAGTGTTCAAGTTGTCAGTGATGCAAGAGTCATGTACTTCCTTTTAATCTCGTTAATGAAAGAGCATCAAGAGCTTTTGAAATTATGTATTCTCATGTATGAGGACTAACTCCATTTTATTCTTCGTCTGGGAGTTAATATTATGTTTTATTCATTGATAGTTATTCTCGCTTCACCTGGATATACTTCATGAAACACAAGTTCAAAGTTTTTAGATTATTTCAAGACTTTTGTGCACTCGTAAAAAAAATGTTTCTCTTCTAATATTATACATTTTCAATGTGATGGTAAAGGTGAATATTCTTCAAATGACTTTATTGATTTTCTTCGAAGTAATAGGATAAGTAGACGAGTGTCTTGTCCACATACCCCTCAACAAAATGGAGTGGCCGAACGGAAACACCGCCATATTGTTAAGAGTGCTATAAGCATGCTTCATGATAGTAATGTTTCTATTAATCTTTGGACAGAAACTTTTCACACAACAGTACATGTGATTAACTGTCTGCCTATGGGAATTCTAGAACACAAGCCTCCTTATTTTACTCTTTTTGGGCAACATCCTGATTATAATGACTTGCGTATTTTTTGTTGTGTTTGTTATATTCATATTGACAAGTATCTGAGAAATAAGTTTCAGGATAAAGCAGTGAAGTGTAGGTTTGTTGGATATGCGAATGATTATAAAGGATACAAATGTTATGATCCTGTAACTAAACGTATCAAGATTTTCAGAAATGTTGTTTTTTATGAACAAAATTTTGAGAGCACGTCATTGTCTCAAGAGCAAAACTCACCTTGAAATGTTGAAGTTTATGATCCCTAAATGAGTGCAGAATTGTTTTCAAGTGAAGGGGCGACTTGTCAGCCATTTTGTGAAGAATTGAGCTCAAATGGACAAAATCTCAAACCTCTAAATACTTCAGAAAATAAAAGTCCTAAAGAAATTCAGAGATTCTTTGGCTAAGTTTATGTTCGAAGAGAAAGAGATCCTGTCACAGACAATGCATAGCAGAATATGAGTCAACCTCCATTAAGAAGATCAGAAAGGATACGTCATCTCATTCAAAGGTGGGTCAACTACGATAATTTATTCATAGATTTTCAGTTGTTTATATCACAAATTGAGAAGCATGATGAACCAGTCAACTTCTATCAAGCCATTAAATCCCATAAATGGATAGAGGCTATAAATGAAAAGATGGAAGCTCTACATGAATGCCAAACCTGAGAAATTGTTCCTAGACCCGAGGAGAAAAACGTTGTGGGGTGCAAGTGTGTTTATAAGATTAAATATAAGCCTGATGGATGCATTGAGAGATATAAAGCAAGACTTGTGGCATGAGGTTTTACACAAGAATATGGGCAAGATTATGATGTGACTTTCAGTCCCGTGGTTAAAATGGGAACAATATGGATTGTTATATCTTTGGCAGTTGATTATGGATGACAGTTGAGTCAGTTAGATGTAAAAAATGCATTTTTACATGAAAACCTGAAGGAAGAAGTTTTCATAGAACAACCCCTTGGATATGCCGAAGGAGATCCCAAAGGCTATGTCTGCAAACTGAAAAGAGCCCTTTATGGGTTAAAGCAAGCTTTTCGCTCTTGGTTTGAGAGTTTTTCTCTCAAAATTCAAAATTATGGTTTTCGCAGATGCTCTCTTGATCATTCCATGTTCATTTTCAAGGATAAAGATATTACTACCTAATTACTTATATATGTTGATGACATAATCCTTAAAGGCAATTCAGACAGTAAAGAAATTGTTGATGCAAAATTTCAAGATGAAAGATCTTGGTGATTTAAGATATTTTCTTGGGGTTGAAGTGGATAGAAAAGATAATGTTTTAACTCTTACACAACATAAATACACTCTTGATCTTTTGAGCAGGGCAGGAATGACAAATTGTAAACCCCTAAACACGCCTAGTGTTTTGCATCAAAGGGTAAGCTCTAATGATGGAGACTTATGTAATGATCCGACTAAATATCGAAGCATTGTTGGGATGCTTCAGTATCTTACCTTCACCAGGCCAAACATTGTCTATTCTATTAATCAGGTATCTCAATTTATGCACGAACCAAGAACTAGTCATGTTGATGCTGTGAAGAAAATTTTAAGATTTTTGAAAGGAACCATTAAAGATGGTCTTCTTTATCAAAGAAATTGGCCTAACAATAAGGGGCACAAAAATCATCAATTATACAGATGCAGATTGGGCATGGGATCCAGATGAGAGAAGATCGGTTTCTGGATATTGTATATTCATTGGAAGAAATTTGGTATCATGTAGTAGTAGGAAACAAAGAGTTGTTAGATCTAGTACTGAAGCATAATACAGGTCTATGGTAGCCAGGACAGTTGAAGCTACATGGGTCAAACATCTTCTAACTGATCTAGGAGAAGGAATTTCTCAATCATTTTTGTTGTGTGATAATCAGAGTGCTATTAAGATTGCTTATAATCCAATACATCATGGTCGCACGAAATATATTGAGATAGATCAACACTTCATCAGACAGAAGGTTGAAGACAAAGAGATTGAGCCTCAACACATTCGCACAAAAAGTCAAGTTGTCGACTTGTTCACTAAAGTCCTAACAAAGCATCAATTTTGGTTCTTAAAGAACAAGTTGTCCATGGTACAAGACCATGAACAACTTGAGGGAGGGTGATAAAACATTATTAGACGTGACTGGATCTGGATTGGATCCAAATCCGTGCGTCTGATCACATAATCATGTTTTATATTGTGTAATGGCATATTTTGTAATTTGTTTGTATTTTAAACCTAATGTATGTTCAGTTACATATAATACTATTAGGGCACGCCTATTGCAAGTCTGGCTACCATTTTTTCTGTGCATCTCTTTCTCTTTCTCCCTCTCTCTATTTCCTGTTGGAACAACATTGTGGTGGCTTCCAAGTATCTGATTCACAAAATATTTTCACTTCATGCAAGAATGTTGGAACTTCACTTGCCAGGGGTTACAGGCGAATGAAGTGCTTCCATCATTCATTGGGCTAAATCAGAAGACGTAGGCAGCTTCAACCTAGGAGATTAAGATTTGACAGAATAAACCCAACTGCAAATGATTTTAGGTCATGAATGTGCAAGTGCAGTTCATTTTGAATTTCATATGTTATGGAAAATTCCTCTTTTCCATGAAGTAGTTTGTCTTCATATCTACATTACGAAACACAAAAAAGGAACCTGCAAAAGAAAAATCAAAAAAGAAATCTATGGCTAAGAAATCATCTTTGAAAAAGAGGCGTACTGGCTGCTGTAACATAAAATCGGCTTCATCAACTGAGCTATATCCAACCTTTTGAATTTACTGACAGTTCAAAGCATTGGCTTTTATTCATGGATATGGACAGCTTAGATGTAGACCATGGGTTATTTTTGCAGTAAGGCATTATAAGTAAAAAAAAAACTGGCATGTGATATAAATATGCCCAGATGCATGATAATAATGCATCACCAAACAAATGAAAATTAACAAATCATAACAATTGTGCAAAAGTGAACATAGATGCAGAATCACTTCAACGTGACAGCATGTGGCAGAGACAAGTTCCCTAACATACTGCTACAGAAAGTCCATCAACCGATTATTTTTCTCTTTATAAACTTAACTCCATCCACTGAATTCAAAAGAAGACAAGAAAACATATAGGGATTAAGCTTAATTCGCATGCCTGTATGAAAAGCACAGGAATCTTCACATTCACAACCAATTCTCTCGTACTCGACTTCTTGTAAAATTCTTCAACGCTATCAAATCCATAGGATACCATAGAGATTGCTTTGTCAAAATCACGCAAAGATGTTGCAGACAGACCCTCTACCACATTGAAACCCTTTTCTCTTCCTCGAAAGAGTTCCTGAGAGCAATAATATAAGGTTCAGTTATCATTGAAAAAGAACAGCAGGTTTAACAGTGAAGTTAATGTACTAGCTCCAGATAACAGATATATATTTCTCTTTGATCAGCACAAAAACAAAGCTGATATATGTCGGTACAAGAACCAACCTTGTTAGCTCGTAGAATGTCTTTCAATCCTTCTGTAAACTTTTGATCTGGAGTAATATGAGAAGGAGATGACCTAGTTGCTTCCTCTAGATCAAAAGGATTGTTAATGCATGTGACAGCTGTGAGCGGTGATCTCTCAGAAACTTCACTAAGGTACTTGATCAGCATATTTGCTCCATATCCCCAGCCAACAGCCAGCAATGTCGACCATGGCCTCGACTTGTTTATAAACTGTACAGCTGTGCATACATCATCACTGTCAGCAGCTGTAAATAACCTACATAAAAAAGCAGTTAAGAAACTCCTACAATTGCAACTTCCTCGGTTTTTCTGAAGTAACAATATGAGTCACAAAAAATGAAATGATTTAAAGTGGCAATATTATTCCTTACAATAGAACATGTACTGGAAAATCTTAAGTACTCCATCAAAGTTAAGGATAGACAAACGAATTCATAGCACAACCTCAAATCAGGAAATTAAAAAATAAAAAGAAAGAGAAAAAAATAAATCAGTTCTTTCAGTGATAAAATCCATACTGCAAAAAGGTGTAAAATGCCCGAGCATGATTCTCCCACAGACATTACAAATAGAAGCAAAAGAAACCAGCTGCATATAATAACAGTGGTGGACAAACTAAGAATTTAATAAATTAACTCCTAGCCTAATTTCCCTAATTTTCTGACAGGTTTTTTCAGCATTAGTTAGAAATCTCATTCTAGTTGTGATACAAAATCTTTTCAAGAATAGTGTACCTTAGTAGGATGTCCTCATTAAATAAGCCATCTCTAACACCAACACAGCAAGGTATGACATTAGGTCACATCATTTATTGTAATGTTGATGCTGAAATGCTCACACTAGAATGCTGCACACAAGAGGTGTACCTGACATTTGGAATACTGAAGGATTGGCTTTCCGCTTTCCTAGCTCGATCATTTTCTGCCACATGGCTTCTCTTCTACAGAGAGAACTCTTTTAGGCCAGAGTCGAGAGCTGCAAAATAAAAAAGTGGACAAAATAGAGACAGGCCTGCCAGGAGGCCACATAAACAATGGTATCATTTACAATATCCATTTTTGGCATTTATTATTTATGTACTCTTTTGTACCTAACTTAGCATATATAATACCAGGCTCAAGCTGCACAAGAACATGAGCCGATCTCATACTATATTGAGCAAGCTGGGGTAGGTTAACATGCTAATACCATGTATTAGTCATGGTGAGCTACATATATGGCTGTGTTTAATGTGGGTATTTCTGTTTCTAGAGTAGGATCTTCAGCTCAAATTAAAGCCATGGAACAAGAGCCGCAAATGTAAATTAGAATTGGCTCAAATTTCAAAGTTAGAAGCTTTTGAGAAATTTGAGTCTGCAAAGCATTTAATCAAAATTTTAGAGAATTAAAATGTTTGACTTTTATTATATCATTGTAACCTTGCGATGTGGAGGGTATCATAGGCATATTTTGCATGGATAATCATGGTGTAGTCCATCCCCAACCACCACAACACCCCCCCCCCGGTCTCCCTTCTTTATCAAGGATCACATCCCTACACTCCGCCTACCTTATCCATATGGACTAAGCTCTCCTTGTGAGTTTCATCAAGCAACAACAAGGGAGGAGGACTATACAGCCCCCATCCCATGTGTCTCAACAATCGAGATAAATGTTGGTTGTAGCACTTCCTTCACAAGCTTACCAAGCCTTAAAATACTACATGTTGAGCCCATGCTCCAGCTCAAGTGATAAAACAGGCTCAAGTTGAACTCTTTTTATTACATGGAAGAAGTTTAACGGAGCTTTTGTGAAGCCAAGCCAAAACATGAAAGCAGGCCTGTTCGGAACCTTATTTATTTAGAATCATCCCTTGGTGGCCTGCTATGGGGATGAACCTCATTTTGGAGTATCCCATTTTTTCCATGTAGCCTTTTTCCCAGTAGTCCCTTCTGGAGATGAGGTACAAAACCTAGGTCTGAGACCAAATATCAGGTAGCTAATACGTAGACCAAAAGAAGCCCTAGCATAGGAGAAGTTAAGGTGCTGCTTAAGGCCCTTAAACCCATAGGTTCATAACGAATAACAATGAAGCAGAAAGTGGTGATGATGAGGGTGGTGATGCTGATGATGATAATGTCGTGGTCACTGGGGATTATGATGCTAAATTGGCACTGTTGCAATACCTTCAATAAGGCCTCCAATTTGAATCCCATTCAACTTGCTTATCATGATAGTGATGGAGAAAAAGATGAACACGATGATTCTTTTCATTTAGTCACCCAGAGAATGATTGTTGACTATGTTTTAACCAAGTAGGCTCTAACGATTGAGTTAATATGGAACTAGTTTGGCATAAGCATCACGCAAACAATGCCTTTGAGTTCAAAACACAGTGAGATTGTTCTACTATACACTGTGCACTGTAAATAGATGGTTCGTTTTCATTGGATTTTAGCTCCCTTTTCGTGTATACAAACATCAGTTTGAAACACCAATACACATTGCTCACTGAAAAAAAAAGTAAATAACAATAGTGGTAACAATCGCATTTCAACACAGCATAAGAAGACCATACATGAAAAAAAAATCAGAACAACCAATATCAATTCCTCAACTAACTGCACATTTCAGTAAAGTATTTCATTAGGAAAATAGACAAAAAATAAAAAAAGAGAGGGAGAAAACAATCGTCACAAACTCCTACCGTGCAGTGGTCACCGGCGAACCAGCGCAACCTCTCGGATTCATCACGACCGGAAAGAGACCATGTCGGAGCGATTCTTTCACAAAATCACAAGCCCATTTGTCCCAGCTCCCGTCTGTCGTCCCTGGAATAACCAACACCGTTGTATCCATCCCTCTCTCCTTCCTCAACTCCAAGTCCGCCGACCAATCCAATGAGATAACTCCGCCGTCAGGAGTGCTTAAACAAAGCCTCTGATACGAAACCGCTCGATCAGAACTCACCAGTTCACCCAATTCTTTCCCGGGAATCCTCCCATCCACCTTAACAAAATGCCTCCCTTCCTTCAACAAATTCTCATTCAACTCCCCCAAACCCCTTCCATCCGCGAACGAAATCGACGGGCAGCGGAGCATCACAAAGCGGTTGAACGGCGTCGGGCTCGTGATAAGAATCCACTCCCCGGCGCCCGGGACCTCCTTCTCCCCCCGCCGCGAAAGATACAGAGCTGCGCCGGACATAAGCCCTAGGACCGGAGCGATCAAAACGATCGAATCCATCGAAAAGCCCGAAACTGCGGAGAGCAACGAGTCCGAGAGCACCCCGTGTGCGAACTTCGCGATCGATTCCTCGAGGTCGGGCGGCCGGAGGAAGGCGACGGTTTTCGAGTGGGTTTTCGGGCGCCGACGTTTCCACGAGAGAGAATTATCGGGAATGACGCTTCTGTGACCGAATTGCTGGTGAAGAGAAGATTGAAACAAGGGTTTCTGAACGAGATTGGCGTACGTCGCCATGGTTGAGAGCTCGAAACGAGCCCCGAATTTAGGATTTAGGATTGGAAGGGGAAAAAATACTGTTTTCCATTGTATCTGAGAGAAGTAGAAATTGGAATTAGGATTTCTTCTTCTTCTTTCTGATCATTCAGACTTCAGAGCGCTCTCATCCGTGAGTGAGACAACTGTCTGGATGGAAGCGAGCGGCAGAAACTGGTCGGTTATGATCCAGTTCATGCTCAATGAATCCAAATCCGAATCCGAATCCGAATCCGAATTTATGAGAGTAAGACCGAAACATAACCTGCATCAGAAACAGATTCGATGGAGTAGGTTTGCATTTGGATCCAAATATCGGATCCGGTGAACCTAGGTTGGAAACCGGTGCTAGGGGAGTCATCCGTCAACAGGTCGGGCCTTCACGGGATCCGGTGAGTCCAAACCCAGATCCAATTTTGAGGTACTGTTATCCGGACCCAGATCCAATCAGACCTACATGGCTAACCATATCCTGGTCCTATAAGAATTACATAAATCAGACCCAAACTATACGTAATACTAATACTTTTATGTTTTTTTTTTAATTGAAAAAAATGTGGATCTTAATCAGAACTTGGGTCAGACCCAGGTCTGTTATGAAAATTTATAAGCCATACTCGGCTCCATATATTAATCGGATCTTAAGGGTCCAACCCGAGTTCTTAATTGAAGCTTCTTATTTAATACCATCCTGGATTCGACCTGTATGGTTAGGATTGAGTCATACCCGACACGTTGACACCCCTATGTAGTGCTATCAATGGTTCGGATCTGTCTAGCATTTGACTTTAACCTGAATCTGAATTTTTGGGCATGGTACAAGAATGTCCACCTGAATATTATTTGGATCGACCCAAACTAATTCAAATGGTATAAAAGTTGCCTTTGTGCTATGACTTGTCTCTGATATCAGACCTGACCCAAATGTTTTATATGTATTTTAAGTAAAATATATATTTTAAACATTTTGTTAATTGAAGGGGCCGAGTTTGGGCTTCATTTTCTTGACCCGACATATCATAAACCCAGTTATATGCTATTGATCATAGGGTCGAATGAGATAGCTGATGGATAGTTACCTCCCATCTTTCCTTAAAAAAAGAAAAAAGAAAATGAATGGATCATATTTCGGCCAAGACTAAACAGAAATTTGACAAGAAAGTGCTAATCCATATTCAGATCTTATCCCAAAACATCAAGTCCAAGTCTGATTCAAAGATACATTTTTGGCTCTACTTTAAAATCCATATCCAAAAATAATGTGACGGATTCGAATAAAAGAGTTTAATCGAATCCACTTGAAAACAGCATCGTTGAAAATGTCTCAGTTCAGTACACCATTTGGCAAAAATAGGGCTCAACTACTTTTTTATTTACACGGAGAAACCACCCCCAGGATCAGAGACCTAGCCGTGTTGGCTTTACCTGCCATACTCAACCCAATTTTGGTAGACTCATGGGTTCGGGTCAGATAAAAAATCTAGACCCATTTCAGCAGGTCAGTTTTGGGGTACAAAAAATATAGATATGAACCTGTTATATACCCAACTCATTTTTTGACTGACCAAACAGTTCGATACAATCAAAACTCAAACCAGACCAGACCTGAACCTGTTGTCGACCGATCCGTTGCCCATGCCATGTAGCCTTTATGAAGAAAAATGTTGAGCTTGTCCATGACAATTTATCTACTTTCAATGTGTCTCAATGTTATTGGATTCATGCAAAATGTGTACAAAAGTACACACTTTATTTGCCTTCAAGATATCAGCCGCCACAACATGCCTGAATTAACTATTTGGTAACCCCCCCACGTCTAAGAAACAATAGTACCCATGCATTCAATCCTACTTTATGAGTTAAATTGAAAGGTTAACCATAGAACTTTGATATAGTAGTTCAGAAACGAAGAGCCCCAAGGGGTTTGGTGTAGTGCCTAGGCCGCTAGGCGGGTGGTCTAGGTTCAAATCCCATAAGCCGAAGCATGGGGACTCCCCAAGGGCAAGGGGTAAGCCCTCAGAGTTTTACGCTGTCAGGACAGCGATCATAAATATGGCAGAAAGAGCCAGCACAACTAAGTCTATGATCATGGGTGGTTTCACAGAGCTTAAAAAAAAAATCTTGAATAGAACAAGGTCTGGTTTTCCCTCGCTGCTGCTCCAAATGAAGTCTTCTGCTTAGCCTTTCTATGAACAATAAATGTAGATGAAGGGCACAATGAATCACCCTGAATTAGTTCGCTACTTGCAATCTGTTTACTTAGTTGCCCATTAATCACCACTGTAAATGATGTGGAGGAAACACACATCATGATCCTTAGACAATATTTCATTAAAGACAAAAAAACTCCAATCATCTCTATTATATGCCTGAACTAGATCAGTTTAAACAAAAAGTTTTCTTTTTGCTATGTAATAGAGAATCAATTAACTCATGAGCAATCAAGATGCTTTTTTTAATATACTCAACTTTCAAACAAACTCACTGATTAAGAGAGTTGATGCCCTTAAGGATTTTCCTCATCTTAGTTTTTGTAACGATTATATATAAAGTTGCATAAGCTGATATAGTGCAATTCTGACATTTTTGCTGCACCATCAAACTCTAGAATCAATACAATATTTGTGGAATTAATTCTCATCAGCATTCTCCATATACTGAAACTTTTTTAATAGCAATCCCTATCACATCCAATATGTATGAAAGAAGCTACCTCAAAAACTGTCAAAGCTGTGCAGTATCCCCATCGAAATCTGAAATTGGACAAAAAAGAAGCTCATTTTCCTCTCTGAGCACTTGCTGTTTCTTAATGCTTTCAAATACATCATTATCGCTGGAACCCTTTTGGAAGAGATTAGATAAATAAGCTTTAGCCTTTTGCTGAGCACCCCTTGAGTTGAAGATCTTGGAGCCATCTTCTCCCACGATAAAATGTACACTCCTTTTTGGATATTTATACTAACTTCAGCATGGAAAAACTGCGGAGGTCTGATCACCCTCTACGAGCCATTTGAATTGGGCCTTTTGGAGACATGATTAGGTGATCAGGCCGGGTACTTTACAAAGTACAGGGCCATACAAAACACAGAAAAACGCAAACATGTACAACGATTTTGTGTGTAAAACATAAACAAAGAAAATCACTACAGGGGCAGTGATTTTCTGTGCAAAACACAAAAACAAAGAATCACTACACAGCAATTTTTTGTGTTTTGTGTGGCCCCAGCACTTTGAAAGGGACAAAGAAAAAAATCCCATAGAGACCAGAAATTTGACAATGAGGCAACATGATGGGAGGAAGAGTAACATAAGAATCAGCTTTAGAACTAAAGGGAAGTGGGACAAAGATAACCACAAATAGATGGAACAAGGGGCATGATGATGATAATAATCATGATGAAGCAATTTCATGAATTTTGTCAGTCCCAAGCCCATGTGCAAATGCAGAATAGTCAGCATCAAGCAGGCAACCGGCTGTAAATCCTAGATATGGTCCTACAGAAGCAAACCTGATAAATGAAACGATGCCACATGACGCTTGCTGAAAATAAAATAACTGCAATCTTTGAGTCAAGCTTGTAAAGGATATGTAACACAATAAGATGCGCCCTTCACTGCCCACGCATTACAAAGATCAATGTGGAAAGCAGGGTACGATACACATACAAGTGGGATCTAACCTGCAGGAGGGAAGATCAACTCCATTTCAGCTTCAAATTCGAAGCTTTTTTGATGTACGCACTTCATCATAATGCTCCCCATCATCGTAATTGACACCCTTCTCTGCCATCTTCTTTGCAAGCAACTTGTTGATCTTGTGCAGCTCATTGGTAAGCTTTTGTTCCTTGTTCTGCTTTCTGGTCTTCCGACCATCCTGCATCTTCACCCCAAACTGAAAAGCAGCTTTAGGCATAGCCTCCTTCTTCTCATTGTAAGTAGCCCACTCTTCCTCTGTCTCAAAGTCCCACCGGTGAAGGCGACCTTTGGCCTGTGATAGGAAAACGAGAGCAAGCTCAACATAAATATGAGATGCTTTGAATATACCAGAAAAAGGGAAAATAAAAGGAAAGGAAGAATATAACATAAACAGAAGCCAAAAAACATATGAAATAAAAGATATAGATCTCCTCAGCAAGTCAATGTGCAAACTTGCTGCCTCATGCGGGGCATTATTTGGAGCAGAACATGTCCAGGTAACCATTCAAACCATGAAGCCCAAAAAGGGGAGATATGGAGTGGTCAGACCAAGGTGATTGTGTATGACATTGTCTGAAAGACATGATTCTGGACTCCATTCTCCACTAAGTTGGGCATGCGTCCAATGCAGGCCTTCAAACCGCCTATGTAATTATAAATAAAAAGTAGAAAAGCAAAAGCAACTATCTTTCAATGTTTTGTGATTGTTTATGTTCAGGCATCAGTTTGTCATTCATAATGAAAAGGATGCTTTGAATTGCCAGTATGTGCAAGGAGCAATAGGAGTCAATGTAACTCAAAGCATAAACTACAGAAGCTTTTAAAGAGAGGCAGATACATGAAAAAAAAACAAACAGAAGCCAAAAAGATTTACTGTTGACGAAGCCCGGTAATGTGGTTTTCAATTTTCACACACTAATAAAACCTTTGTTAACCATAGGACAGGCAAAAGATATTCCAGAAAATCAACAATTATTCAATAGGGTGTGGAATGCAACAGTAATATTTGTGAACAAGACAATTATATCCAGATGCCATGGAAAAAATTCCAGAGAACACATTGTTAATATTAACCTAGCAACTTGTTAAGATATATTGTGTCCTTCATGATTATGAAGGTACAACAGGGAAAAAAATTCTAAGAACCTGATGCAAATTCTTATGGTTTACAGACACTAAGACCTTAAAACCATGTTGAATTCAAATCAATGAGATGTCGAGACTAAGCCACTCAACCTGATCTTACGACCATAGAAACTTGGGAAACTTGAGCAAAGCATGAATTGCTCCAATGACTTGATGCCGAGTGGTTTGCATCAAACCCATCAGAGACATTTCTGGCTTAGATAGGCTTTTTCACCAGTTCTAACTGACAAACATGATAAGAAGCATGCAACAAAATCTTCTCAATATTTTTTCCTTCTTTTCTGATGAAGTGAAACTTTCATTTTAAGTTCTTATTGCCCTAAACAAATGCATGTAGTAACAGGAAAATCCTTACCCGTCCACCCATATCCATTTTAGACAAATCGGCCTCATCGTCACTGTCCACAATTTCATGGTTATACTCCTGATATCCAGGGTAGCATTCTGAATAGCTTTCAGAGATGAAATTTGGATCCTTCTCTCGAGCATCTTTTTCCCTTAGTTGCTGAAGCCTCTGGTCATCACGCTTGAAGACAGACCCTAGACCACGATCCTTCTCTTCTTGTGTCATAAAATGAGGATCCTGATTTACAACTGCAGATGCCTGTGTATCATAGCTTGGTAAAGCTTGCTGTACATAATCGTCTTGATAAGTCAACTGTTCCGCATATTGATAATCTTGCCACTCGCCCTGGTAGCCAGAGGCTAAAACTGGCCCTGGCATAGCACCATAGCCATTCTGCAATATTAAATCAAAAGCCAAGTTCAACCATGAGCCCGTACAAAAGAAGTGTTGAAGCAGTCAACATTTTATACAACCAACATAAAGAGAGAGAGGGAAAAAAAATCCAAATTGTTTGAGGAACTTGGAACCTTAAAATAGTGACAATGACACTCCCCTAGACATTGATACTGTATCTGTAAAATGTCTTTCTTTTATGAAGAAAAAGTTTAGAATAGGAACGTATAGCAACTGAATTTTCTGATAGTGCAGTCCTCACAAGTTGATAAACATGAAATTTCACAAATGGGCAGTCATTAAGTAAGCATTTCTCAGACATTGGGGTAAAAAACAGATCCAGTACGTAGACATAGAGCATGCTTCAGTTTATGAGAATGATGCAGTCCCCTTAGCATGAAATCTTTAGAAAGGTCAGTCCATCAACCACTCAATTTTTTTTATCTTACACTCTATATGCAGAATAGAAGGACAAATTCAGACAATTACAAAACAAGTCATTTGCTCAGTAAATTATTGTACACTCCGTATGATGAACAGAATGACAAAATCAACAGTTACAATACAAGACATTTTATTGAGATAAAATATTCTACTCTATATGCTGAACAGAATGACAAAATCAACAGTTACAATACAAGACATTTTATTGAGATAAAATATTATATACTCTATATGCTGAACAGAATGACAAATTCAACAGTTACAATACACGACATTTTCCCAGATAAAATATTCCATGCATCAAAACAATTTGGTCAGGAATTTATTTTGATTATTCCTTCATAGATATACAAGAACGATGACCCATATAACATAAGTTCTAAACATACTACTCACCATCTGTTGCCAATCTTGGATAGTCTCAGGTGGAACAGGACCATATTCAGGTTGAGTGAAGTAGGATGGCCTTTCCCGATTGTGAGGTGACTCTTCCATGTCCTCAGAAACAGGACTTTCACCAGCATCTTTGCTGGGGATTGCATAATCAGTACCTTCCCCGACAAATATATCATCCTCTTCAACTCTACTAACTGCAATTGCCTGTCTATCACCAGCACTTGCATAGTTCTTACGTGGAGGTGGTGGCTGCGGTTGTAACACTTCCCTCTCAGTTTTATGCACTGAAATTCCATTTTCAGCTTGCAGTGGCTTCTCATCTTCATCTTCATTGACATCAGCAGAGATTTTCTCTGTTTACAAGAGAATATGTCACAACATGAATATCATGTCTGCCCTACCAAAAGTGAAAACACATAAGATTATAATGACATTAAGCTTTTAATGAGCGTAGTCAATCTCTTTTACTTTTTCCCAATAAATCAAGGGAAAATAAAAGTACAAGATTATTGAACCATAAACCATATATTTCTCATTTTAACTTTGTACTTTGCAAAGTATAGTACAAGAAGATACCATGAAGCATCCATCTCAATACCCTCAGCAGCTCATGCCAACTTCAGAGATCCTGTAAGTTTTGATTGAATGCAATGCCAGAAAGTCCAAAAATAAATGGCATGCGGCTTCACAATAGCAACATTCCAAAAGGTATTCCACAAGGTATTGGATGTCTATAACATATAACCATTTTCAAGGAAACAAAAGCTGTAAACTTACAAGTAAATTACAGCTTATTTTGCAAAAGTACTATCATTTCTGATGCAAACACAGGTCATTCAGATTTCTTAACAGAAACAACTACATTTTTGTCATCTGATATATTTTTTCTCAAAATTAAATGGGCATGGAATTCACAGCAACATAAGTGTGGCACTATATAGACATTAAGAGTAACATTAGCTCTTTGAACTTTCAAACCCTACATTAACTGCATCCTAGTTGAACATCAATCCCAATGGGTAACTTTAAAACTAACACACTTATACAGGACATAAGGAAAGAACAGACCCTTACCATAATGGTCCAACCATAACTTTTATAATTAAACCAGAAACAGAAAAAGGGAAAGAAAAAAAATATAAGATTCTGAAAAAACCACTTCATTCACCAAGTTCATACCTTTCACTTCGGTTCTCTCCTTTTCCTTTTCCTTTTCCTTTTCCTTTTCCTTTTTCTTTTTCTTCAGAACCTTCCCGGATGATCCCAGCCGAAGATAGGACATAATCTTAGCAATGCGCTCAAGTACAGAACCATCCACATTTACAGTAACCATTTCCTGCAACAAGGAAGAGACGTAAGCATGTCCTACAAGCAAATAGTAGTTTCAGCTAACACAGGGAAAATACAAACCTGAGGAACAGGACAGTCATCTTTACTTCGATGCAAAGTAGTAGGTATATCGGGAGAAAATTTATCCTCCTAACAAGCATTAGATAGACCATGATGAGGACTCCAGCAACACATAGCACAAGCAATATCAAGTATTATAGTATTCAAAAGAATAAAAAAAGTATGAACTGAAACTTGGGTGTATGTCTATGTAGCTTCTTCCCTATCAGTGAAAAATAAAAGTAAGGCCCACGTAAAGGCAAAATGGTAGGAACTATCGAATTACACCATAAGTCCATAACAGCATGTCAAATACAGCCGAAAGCAGCAGGGATAGGAAATGCAATCAAGCTTGATCTTCTTGGTTGGCTCCCAGAAAAGGAAAAAGTAAATTTTATCGGCCAAAGAACAACTTTCTATATGTAACAAGTACCTGTAGGCCAATCTATCATCTTAATTCATTTGATCATGATTGGGATCCCCAATACAACACTCTGGCCTTGTCTTATCTCTAAGCCGAAAGAAATATTCACTTTTTCAAGCAATGCATTAATGCAAACAACAGTAAGAGGTCCTCTCATCTGATGAAGATGCAGACATGTCAAAAGCATTGAGAACAGTCTCACACTACAAGCACTATTTTCCAAAAGTGGGCCTTATATGTTACTTGACTAAAAAAATCTAATGCATTCTGCAACTTTAAATGGAGAAAACCGCATCACCCAAAAAAAAATGCTCCAAGCAAAATAGATATTCATTCATGGGAAATAACAGAGTACAAACTTGACATACTAAAAACATTATAAAAGGAACTTACAATGTTGAAGACAAATGACATTCGACCAGGAAGAAACATTTCATTAGCCTTTATGACACTTTGCGGCTTGACAATCCATTGATACACTGACTGAAACAAGAAAGCAGAAATAAGACCAATAAATACCTACTAACAATAGCAGAAAACTTTCTTATGGAACACAAGCTAACATGTTTCGACACTAATTCTTATGAAGAAAACTGAACCTTTGCTGTGGCAGTACGGAATGACAATGGCTGATCTTCTTTGGAACCTCTGTGAAAAGAGAAAACCAGCACCTCAACAGATGAAATAGCTATGGTAACACCAGGAAACCGAAGTAATAAAAGCAAGGCAACAAACAACAATGCACCATCCCTTGTGCAAAGACAAGTTCGATTGGACCATTGGCAGAATCCTACTTTCAAGTTTCAAAGACTTGTGTGGTCAATGTCTCAAGTCCAATGACAAACCCAAGTATGCGGCAAACAGGTTGAGTTTTGGCAGATCATGGCACCCGCAACAGGCCCATTTCACCATTAATCAGTGTATTACCAACTTTTATCAGAAACAGTAAATTAGACCTTCATCTCTATCAACAAACATGAATTACGACCACAAGCAGACATACTTTGATCATTTTAGAGCATCAAACATACCTAGACTTTCCCTCTCCTTCGCTTGCAACCTCAGGTTTCTTGTCAATTTCACTCCTAACCTTGTGAAGTAATGCATAATCTAAGCCTTTCACCAAATGTGTATGCTCCACATCACCTATAGAATAACAATTAGTAAAAGCTCATACTTCACATAATGAAATTAATATGGAATAGTGAACATGATCAAACCCCTGTATCCGTGTCAGTGTGTGTGTGTGTGTGTGTATATATATATATATATATATATATATATATATATAGAGAGAGAGAGAGAGAGATGAGTATAAACACACTCTGTTCTATGAATCTGACACAACTTCATCAGTATTTCCATGTAAATCAAATTCAACCAAGAAGCACAAAAAGTCCTCAAGGTGAACAGATAATATTCTACTATTGTATGCTTTGTCATGCTCGAGTAGCCAAAGTGTTCTGTTGTCAAAGCATAATTTCCAAGGACAGAAATTCAAGTGAGTGGAAACCATAAATATTTAGAACACCTAGCTTGCTAATAAATATTTAAGAACTCAATCTGGATATGTGAAGGATAAGCATAATCACAAAATCGGTGGGATGAATTCAGAGTTGCTCACTTGTTCTGATTCACCATATAGCCTGTTCATGAAGTCATGATCCACGCTAGAAAGCCTTGATCAATCTGACCCCACAGATATATTTATCATGATTTATTTGTTAGAAAAATGCACTTGGATCGAGCAGTTTCAACATAAAAACATGATTTTTTCAGTCATGAAATTGTAATGCATTGTAGACTGTTGAATTTTGAATCTTTTAAAAGAGATGTGCTTATACGACACAACCCAACTATCTAAAACTTGTTTTTTATTAAACAAACCATATTAGATCATATCCGTAGTGCTTGATCCCAAAAAAACAAAATAGTGAAGAAACTCTGTTTCTACTAGAGTACAACAGAGTCGAGGATAGCAATATTTTCTCTATTGGAACATCACCAGC
Organism: Nuphar pumila; assembly: GCF_984573655.1. Taxonomy (NCBI): domain Eukaryota; kingdom Viridiplantae; phylum Streptophyta; class Magnoliopsida; order Nymphaeales; family Nymphaeaceae; genus Nuphar; species Nuphar pumila. Next base: position 33,818,788 of record NC_143255.1, read on the forward strand.
AAGCATATCATTTCACTTTGTCTTCATGCCAGTAGAAGATCGCGTAGAAATACATATATGGGAAGGTAAATGCAACAATGAAATAAATCATTAAAAAAATCACATTTTAGACAACAGTACATCAAGCTTTCACATGGTGATAAAAACCCACTAGTGTCTAGTGATCATTATGAAAAGAACTGTCATTAGTGTTGAGATCAACATAAAGCTTGGAACATTTTGTAAAAGACATTCACAAATGACAAGACCAACCAATTAACCATAATATCCATCACAAACCAAATATTTTCTCTAATTTTAGGATTGGAAAATACAGTTCATATGGATGTGAAATAAATTTTCAATGGTCAGATAGTGCACTCACCTCCAAGATATTTACTGTTCTCAATGGATATCTTATGTGCATCAGCACTCCTACAAAAGGTCGACAGTCATATTACAATGTAAACCACTTGGAGAAACTTTTTAACTGAGATCAAAATTGATGACAGAGAAAAACAGAGGCACATTTTCACCTCAGGTCAACAGTGCCTGGAGGAGCAACTGAATGAAATGACCCAAGTTCAGTTGGTTCATAGTCTGGATTTTGATCCTCTCTGCGCTCCTTTGCACGATCTCGGTATTTTGGTACTTCAGGTTCATCTTGCTTCTCTTCCCTGACCATTTCAAGGGGCAAAAAAAGAAAAAGGAAAAAGATAAGTTTGTTAAAGAAAGCATGAAAAGTAGTGAGTCCATATAAACAATGGAAAACCAAACAACTTGGAATATAATAGTGAGTCCATATAAACCAGCATCTCCATGATATGGAGCTAATATGTCGTGCTTCAAGTCATACATAAAAATCAAACAACTTGGAATTAAATTTAACACATTCGTTTTCTCTATGTACAAGAATGTTTGAAATGCTATATGTCATAAGACAACTGGGAATAGCTTATTTTTTTACTTAAAACTCTTCTATTAATACTACATTTTGCAAAAAAAAAATATCAGCAATAGACTGAACAGCAAAACAACACGCCAGCAAATTTGATAATACTTCAGCAGATACAAATCACTTGAGCAAGTGCAAGAAAATGTAAGCATCTAGATAGGATAGCTGAATGTAAGATTGGGAAGGAGATCAAGTCTATCTAAAAATCTAGAATTAACTAGATCAGGGAGGGGGATCAAAATGCAAAACTTTTCTTCAAATGGCATTTGGTAAGAAGATACTTGAGTATATTAGAAGTGTAGACATCCGAAGATTCAACGAAAATTCCAAAGAGCTAAAGATAAATTTGCCGTTTTTTTCTTTTATGGAAGACGAACCCAACAAAGCTGTTTATGCATTAGAAAAATAACAAGACACTGAGATCAGAGGAATACCCTATATGCTTCTTCAAGGCTTTTTTGTCATCCTACAAAAAGGATTTGTTCAAATGACAAGAGAACTCCATCAAATTATATGTTTGGCAAGGAAACAAATTGGTTCCTCTTGGTTCAATTACCTAAAGAAGTACAGGTCCTCAATATCAACAGGTTTTGCCTGATTTTCATGCTTGACAATATCTGTAAGTTGGTGCCCTAGCCATTAGAGAAGAGACTCGGTATGGTCTTTTTCAATTATCAAGCTAAGCTAATGTTTTACCACAAAGGGGTATAATATTGCTAATTGCACCAACATAGCACAAAACTACATATACTTTGGGCTCATCAAATGAGCCATCTTTTACCTTATGTTTGATCTATGGAAAGCATTTGATAGTGTCAAGAGAGATTTAATTAAATCATCTTGATAGTGTCAAGAGGGATTTATTTAATCATCTTTAGAGTGAGAAGATTCAAGAGGAAATGAAATAAATGGATTAAAGCATATACAAAATCATCCATTGTTGCTAAAAATCAGAGGAGCACATTTTTCTGACCCATGAGATGCCAAGAGATCACTTTTTGTGATTCTTAACCAAGCAGCACACAGAATCACATTAAAAGAGTCTACTTGCATGGAATAAATGAATCTTACACACCCACTATTTGCTGATGGATTCCTCCTTTTTGGAAGGGCATCCCTTGAGGAAGCAACAAAGTGTTGGGTCTTATTGCAGGCTTTTAGGGCACAAGTATTTTATAGAAAAGCCTTGTTAATTGCTTGCTTGTCCCTATTACATGGCTTTTAAGGCATAACTATTTTATAGACAAACCTGATAAATGTTTTCCACTGCACCATGGTAGACTCATTTGACAAAGTTGGACTGACTGGAAAACAAGATGAAGAAAAGAGTTGAAACCTGGATGGCCAAATGAAACCTAAAAGAGACAAGTTCAAGAGTGGATGAAAATCATGAGAATAGCATCAGTATTGAAGCTAAATTCTCACACCAGGGATAGTGAAGTATCAAAAGCAAAGTGTTAGCTGTTGAAACAACCCAGTCACCAGTTATGTTTCAATATTGGAACTCGAGGTGAAAATTTGTAAAGGGCGACACACGCAAGCAAGCTATGTCATAGGGATTCGGCCAGACAGGTGCCACACCCGTGTCGCGTCAAACCGGCCCTAGGTGAAGTCAACGCACCCAGGGTCATTTTGGTCCATTTTTTGGATTTTTTTTTTTAAATTGCCCTATGAAACCTCGTGGAAGGAGATGACATGGAGCCCTCGACTCGGTGACTGCCATGGAGCCCTCACCTTCATCCTCTTCTTTGTCGTTTTACCTTACTGGTTGGACACCACCGTCGATCGCCGGTCCAGCTAGACTCGACCTCGCCAAGGAGGTGCGGTTCACGAGGGGCCACCATCATTGGATGGGGCGATTCGCTATTCCCAATGTGGCGCCATTGGCTGGAGCTACCCAGGAGATTATCATGACCTCTCAACTTCCTTTTTTGAGAGCCAATGAGAGGCAAAGTAGCCCGTTAAATAGAGGAGTCATTATTGAATATTATGTGGATACTCTCAATATTATTGGCAACAAGGTTGGGCCAATCAATGCTCTCTTTTTTTATAACGTGTGAGACTGCCCTTTATTGCCCTCTCCCTATCACCAACGGTTTCAAGGCATTTAAATGGCCTCTCACACATGATTGGTTGGATCTTCACATGGCCCCACTATTACTATTGTTGATTCAAACCCATAATGTGTAACGGTTCTAGACCCTCTTTATGAAGTTCATCCGGACCTAGAACCTGAAGTGGGCCCAAACCCAGTACTTGAAGCGGGCTCGGACCTAGTACCTAAAGTGGATCCTGACCCGGTTTCTCAAACTGGACATGACAGGCCAAATTTGCCCAACTCTTTTGGGTCGACCGGAGCCAACCTGCCCCATGACTTGGATGCTCACCACCACCTTCTTCAAGGTGGCATTGAAGGGGTGCCTCTTCCCTGTACGTTTGACCCGCACCGGGGGGAACCCCCGGATCCCCCCTCTCTCTATATATATATATATATATAATTTTTTTATTTTTATTTTTTCATTTTTTTTGCCGCACCCCCGCACCCGCACCCATGTGACATAGCAAGCAAGCATGTGAAAGAAGTAAAGGGAGTCATGAATGCATGTATTTTTCCAATGATCATTCATCGTACACCTTTATGAACTTGCTTGGCTCATGAAGCCTAACATGTTATGCTTAGGACCAGACGGTCAATCACTCTTAACTAGATGGTAGCTCCTAGAGGTGCCATGGCTGCGGTGGATCAGAACACCCCAGTGGCAGGCACGACTAGAGAGAAACAAATGAAAATTTCATAAAGGTGACATCTGTCGGATGAAGAACTCATTCACTTGGCTATTCAATATAGTATAAATGTAGTGGAGTTGCAGTGGAATGGGACATACATTAGGGCTACTAGGGTTTGACAATGTTTAGTCAGGCCTCACTACACTATCAAGGAAACACATTGACACCATAATGTACTGTCCAGTCATTGCTTTTATTTTTTCATCTTTCCTTCCTCGCCATGTGTTTAATTGGTTTAATTTGAATATGTGATTTTTCTTTGCTTTAAGAAAAAAAAAATTATTGCTCTTTCTCAATGATATAAGAAGCTCACAAACCAAGGGCCTAGATGATGATATCCACAATTTCTTAGCATGTTCTTCTTTTCCCCTTCAAATTACATAAATTAGAAGCAGGTTGTATAGAAAAAAATGAACTGACAAAGTAAATATCCTAGCTGAGTAATTTTAGCCATTCACTGAAGAAATATTAAAAACATATACAAAAAAATTTACACAGTAGGCAACAATTAACAATTTTCTCACTAAATTTTGCATGATTTAAACAAGTAAACCCAGTAAACATCACAATCTTCATATTCTGTTCCATAACAATAGAATTAATGAAAGTGTTAAAAGAAACAGAAAGGAATCACTAAAATGAAACAGTATGAAGGGGAAAAGAAGAAATTAGAGAGAGTGAGACAGAGTTACTTTTGACGGATGATCTTCTCCTTGTAATTCTTCCTTTTGGATGACATGTCTCAACGAATTTTTGCCTAAAATTAATGGCAAAAAGGGACAAAATTAGGAAGAATGAAGCCATAGGGTAAACCAAAAAAAAAAGTAGAAGGGAGAAAAAAAGTGACTATGGAGAGTGAGACCTCAAGTGTGAGTGATGCATGATAATCCATATGAAGTATAAAACGTAAAATAGGTGGAAATCATAAGTGAAGTGGTTTGCAACATACGTGCCCAAAATAACATGCTAGATGTAGTAATTCTCCAAAAATATAAAGTCCACACTTTCAAGGTATATAAACTTTTAATTAGTAGACCTAAAAGGCAGCAGCATCTGAGTTTTCATATGGCATTAAAATACCTAAATCGGGCTAACAACCTCCAAAATAAATCATTTTAAGGGAGAAAAACCATGTCAGATCACTCTATATGTTAGAACTTTCTGAATTAGGAGGGGCAACCTCCAGAAGACACCTCAGTAATAACTCCAGCCTCCTCTCTCCTTAAAATCATACGTTTCTTGATTCATAACTTTCATCCATAAGGCATCTTGGGAATAAATCAGGCACAGGGAGGAGAGAGGATCAGGTCCAATATTCTAATGGACAAAAAACCGTTCAACGAATCTGGATGCCATTCACCATCAAGATGATGAATTCAACGCTGGACATGCCTCAAAACCCTATACTTGAAAACCATTCTACCCTTTAATCTTAAAACTACTGATGCCATTCATCTGGACTCCCAATGGTGGATTAAAAACTTTTGGGGCTAATCTACATAAGGGTCATTCAATCTGTTGGATTTTTGAGTTGCATTCATTTCGCTGGCGTCAAACAACATCCAGGGTTTGTTGGATGGTCATCTGTCCGAAGAACCTTGGACGTGATCCGTGTACAAAAGGGAGCATCCTTACATCTATATCTTCAACAAAAACAGAACGACAGTGAACGCAATTATTGCATATTGCATGTTTTCTTAGCTGCCAAGGTTGTCCTTTGCACATACACCACACTTGTTAACCAGTCCTGGTTGACTTTCATTGTATTCTTCAAAGTAAAACAAATTCGGTAGATGGCGACTCCAAAACCACTCTCACATCGCTACTTACCGAATTCCCTTGAAGGTGCGCTTGGATTTAGGGAATTTCGAAGAAATGGATTCCATTTGCACTAAATTCCTCGAATCTTTTTCCAACCGCAAACCCCAAATCCAACAAACCCTACTCTTAATCCAAACAAAGAGAAAAAGAAGAAAAGTATTTCAGTAGCCAAGCAGAAGAAAAGTCGCCCTCCCATATTTGAGTCAGTCAGTTTTCGAGTATTGTTAGCATACGAATTTGTATTTGATTAGCTGCAGGAACCCTAACACAAGTTTGCGACAAGGGAAATTAAAATCGGGAGCGTTGGGGTTGATCAAATGCGAAAAAAGATCGGGACTAAAAACAGGAACGAGTGCGATCAAATCCGTGAGAGTGTCGTTAAGGAAATTTACTAGAGCGGAAAGTCGATCGATCGATTCTTAGTTATCGCTGGAGCCGGTCTTCCCAGATCTTCAGAGAGAGAGAGAGAAGAGAGAGAGAGAGAGGCTAAGGGTAAAACTTCTACGGTTCTACTTCCACGTGTTTTTGTGAGCAGGGCGTCACAAATTCGAAACCCACAAGGCATCCTTGTTGCGAGTAGGGATGCAAACGCGGGGAGGCACTTTATAAGTGTTAGGAGGATGTTTAGCTTTAATAAGAAAGTTAGTCAAATCAGACAGGGGAAGAGAACTCTATGACATGGTAAGGCCGCATTTGAATCACGGGACAATAGTGCATGGAGAGAATGCACCGTGTTGAACTCAGACGCACCGATCGCACCCCTAGAGGTCTGTTTGATTGTTTGTTCAAGATTGGACAAAACAGTAGAACAGAATAAACAAAACACGTGTTTTATTTGTTCTGTAACAGTTGTAATTCCCCAAGCATTTGTTTTGACTCAAATAAGAAATTATATATATAAATTTTAAATATACAAAACCCTAATCAAATTGAAAATCTCTAAGTCGAAACCCTAAATCGAAATGTCTTAATATGAGATAAGATAAGAAGAAGATGACTAAGAAAAGGCAAGAGAGAAGAGTAAAGAAGAGAGAGAGAGGGGGAGTCGAGGTCTACCCCTTCGGCCCGACTTTCTTGTTTTTCTCAACATCGTTCCCCCATCCCTGTTGCAAGCGTAACAAGGAGAATGCTGAAACAACATTCTTGGGATGCCTCCGGCGTGACACCCAATCAAACATGCCCTAGGGGTGCAACTGGCACGTCCAATCTTGACCCTTTAAAAAACATAGAAAAGGGACAAAGTTTGTCCCTTCATTCAAACACAGGACGAGTTCATGTGTGGGACTCATGCCGTGAATCAAACATGATCTAAATGATTGTTTGCATCGCATACAGCAGTAGACAGGATAGCATGGGACGTCCCAGCCTGTATGCGAACAAGATAGGACTGTCCTGCCCTGTTCATGCACCATTTTGTTTTTTTTGGTGTTCGTGCTTGTCTGTCGGACATTGTTCTGTGCCCCACGGAACAAGACACACCAAAGCAGCGTTCAAGCATCCTGCGTTTGCGTGGGCACGATCCACTATAAACTAGTGTCTGATATGAATGTAAGACCCGATCCACTAAAAACTAGTTTCACAGGAATAGGTAAAACGTGGCAGATGTATGACCTGCTGGAACAGACTCTACTGCAGGTCTGGTCCTAATTATCTCGACTGCCACTTGGGATGCGAGCAAGTTGGATATGGGTTGGGTCAAGCTTGACCCAACAATAGACCCTAATCTTGATTTTGAATTGGTTACCACGAATTTGTTGAGATATCCATTTTAAAAAAATTAAGAAGACTTTTTTATTCTAAACCAATGGGGCCTCGGATTCTCTGGCAAGAGCATTTTGTAGACGTCACATAGTGTTGGGTCATTGCAAGTTCGAATCCCAATGTTATCGTTGTATAACTGGTAGGGGCCTGCCTAACCCCAACTTTCTCTGTCCAAAAAACGTATTTTTTTGGTGTATTTAAACTCTTCATGTAAAACACCATCTCAACACATCACCCAAGATGCTAAACCCAAAAGTGGTGGTAAAGCTTTGAAACTATATGTCTCTTATGGCCAAGCAGGAGATATTTGGTATCTTTTGGCCATAAAAACAGTCATCTCTCTCCCAAGGAATGGGCATGTGACAGTTAATTATGAATTATAATATAATAACACGTACAAAACTTCAGTTACATGCCTTAACTGAAAGGGTTCAACACTCCACGGGAAGGGGTTTCCCCAAGAGGTATGACCCATTCCGAACCCTCTACACATATGCTATAAGGATGGAAGATCAGAGATGCTTCAGGTATCAATAAATCAAGTATTCAAGTAGTTTTAGCATCCTAAGTGAAGAGCGAAGAGAAGTCTATAACCACGGTGATTCTCAACATCACTGTGCACTCGTTGGCCCTCCCGGATAAAAAAAACCTGTGATACATAAGAAGACATAATGAAAAGCCGATATATCATATTATTGTAAACACACATTATATATATATATATAGAGAGAGAGAGAAAGAGAATCACTAAAATATGAAAACTTAAAATATGAGAACTAATGTGCTCATGGATTTTTTATTCTTTTATCTTGAATCCAGCTAACTATATAGATGTGATCTACATGCTTGGATTTATAAGAACCCACTCTTGAATCATCTGATTTTGATGCATAAACGTGTTTTTTTAAGGTTTTAAAATCAATGGCACATAATCTTCAGAAATATTCAAGCATTAAAAAAACACATTTTTTCATCGAAAATACACTATTCAATGGTTGATTCCTAACAAATTCACAATGCTAAGCACATCCACGTGGTTGGATTTGCAAAAAAAGTATTGGAAATGACCATATTTCTACTTCTTGTATTCTAGTTCTCATATTGTAAAACCACCCCCGACAAAATGGGTGGGGGGGAGACAGTTCCTCCAAAACCGGGGAACCACCTTTCCCAAAAACACGTAGAGAAAGAGATGATGATAAACCTCACCCCTCACGATCGACATGAGGGGAGTTAGGCTATCCTCACCCATCGTGAGGGCTATAAAAGCCATCAGACAGTCCCCTCCACCACCGATCAAGCAAGCTATAGAGAGAAAGAGACGTGAGGAAAAAAAAAGAGGAAAAATGAGGAGCAACAGAGAGAAGGAAGCTTACCGAAACTCGCCGCCGACAGGTAAGCCCTTCCTTTTTCTTTTTTTGATCGAACAGAGGGCTGATAGCCATGGCTGTGGATGGGTTACAAGTGCAAAAAAAAAAGGAAAAACCTCCACTATGTGGTAGAGAGATAGAGAGAGAGAGAGAGGGCCAACTCCGACGATTGGCCCCTCTGCATCCGAGAAGACAGAAGGGGCTCTGCCTCTTTTACTTTGTTTTTCTTATATACGGGACCAGACGATCGCACCTAGACTGAACTAGGTAGGAGAAAATATATATATAGATCGGGTTGAACCAGTTCAGACTGACTCAGTCAGACTAAATCGGTCTGGGTGTGAACCAGAACGAGTCGGTTAGATTGGATTTCGGTTCTCAGTTTGGATCTAAATCAAACCGAATCTAGATCCAATCAGTTTGGATCGATTGAAATAGAACTGGATCCATATAGATCTAAGTTTGAATCATGTCTGACTGATCTAAATCCAGAACTGGATCTGGTTTAGATAAGTACTAGATACATATCAGAACTAGGTTTGGATCTAGTCTGACAATTCTTGATCAAGATCCAACTCATAGCTAGATGGACCAGTTCTGGATTCAGATTAAAAATGGGTCTGGATCTAATCATATAGTTTTGAATCCAGATAAGAAATAGATCGGGATCTAATTTATTATTAATTTTCAAATTTTGAGAATAATTATCAAAATAACCAAAGTACTCTTGTGTGTACCCAAGATTCGTTTAAGTAAAATGGGTATAACTTTGCACTCCGAACTTGGAATTGAGTGAAGTTTGTTGTGTTAGACTCGTATTGTATAGGAGAATCTCTGTGTCCCCTAGTTTTGGTCAAATCAGGGACATAAAAATCATGATCTAATGAGTCAACTCAGGGCTTATTTTGATAATTTTGTCAATATATAAAAAGTTGTATGTATTAATATGAACATGCCAATGTGATGATAATATCTTGCTGTTATAACCTTTTAAGACTCGATTGCAACCAGAGCATAACATTTTTATTCATGGTAAGGGATATTATAAGTAAAAACTTAGTTGTAAATAAGCCATATCGCGTTGCATGTTATTGTAATGTTGTGCATTAGCATGATTAGAATGATAACTCTTGAGTGTGAACATGATATGCATAAAATAAGCATGCATGAAATTATGAGACAATTATGTACCCATGTTAGTCATGATATATCATACATATTAAAAAGAATTTATTTTTTATAGCATATCTGTGTTATAAATTATAAATAACATGTATCATGATGAGATTGCGATTAGACTTAATTCTCTTTATTCTATTCATGTTATGTGAATGTTTATATTGAGATTAGCATGCATAACTTTTTTTATCTCAAAAGTGACGACCTGTGGAAAGGGTTACTGGTTCACGAATAGAGTGCAACCACCATGGAGAGTGGGTTGCTAGTGATTTAACGATACAAAAACTCTACATTGTTGCATGTTTAAAATGAGATAAGTGTGAACCCTAATGTCATTATGAGATTGAGAGTGAGATCGGTCATGATTATTTCACGATATCACTCATGAGAGAACGAGTGAAACACGAGCTTGAGAATATGGTTTAATATGATGAACTTAAGATATGACTTAAGGTTATATTTACATAATGTTAGGGACTCTAAACAACCATGGATAATTGAAAACCATCATGGTTAGGATGTAGCATGAACCATGTCGAGATTGAGCCTGACCTCTCAACTAACTACCAGTGGGGTCCTTTTTTTTTCACTGCAGTGCCTGGTAGTTCGAGAATCATTGAAAGTGTATGATTCATTGTTTGACCAACATGTAGAATTGAGGTATTCTACGCGGGTTGTTACGCCCATAGATGGCTATGACCAGTATAGCCGACTTAATGTTTTAGTTTAGTTTAAGTAAGTGTTTGAGAGAGTCGAATGAAAAATAATTAAAACATACAAACTTGTGTGATGTGTCAAAAATTAAACTCAGACTAGGAGCTTAGATCTCACTGTAGTTGTAAGTTAAAGTTCTTATTTGCATATAATATTTTTTACTGGTTGTAGACCCATCTCCTGTATAATTACAACTGTAAGTTTCAGGCATACTAGCATAGGCAAGATGTGACCGGCTACTTCTACTTCAGTAGAGTACTTGGTAGTTTTTATTTTCTTGTCATTGAACATTTATGTATTTGTTATTTCATTATGTTATGAATAATGAACTTTGTGAAAGAAAGTGAATTATTTGAAAAAGAATGAAAAAAAATTTAATCATGTTTTCTCTATGTGAATTCTGTATGATTTCCCTCTGGGTAGTTATATCAACTGGACTCAGACTCTCGAGGTCCTAGATCGGGGTGTTACAAAATAGTATCAGAGCCAGGTTCACACAAAGAGGTTCATAATTTATAACAAGTTCAATAACATAGAATATAATATAAGTCTCTGCTTAAAAAAAATACGTTAGTGATTAGGTTGTTTTATGATTAGGAATGGTTAGCAAACGTGATAATCATGGATACCCTAAGACGCAAGACCCTTCTGAGCCGCTGATTGTAGGAAGAGAAGGGTTTGTCGTTTCAATGACAATGACTACTGGAGTCATGGAGAGCATGACTGAAATAGTTAGAGAGTTGACAACACAACCCTCACCACTTTATATCATACTCGAGGAAAGAGACGCATAACGATAGGACAACCCTAACACTACTCATGGGTGATGACCACAATCTTACGGGCGATAGATACAGTCCTATGGGCAAGAGTCTCACCACTCCCACCATTAGAGAGCTCGGTCAGTGCGCGGGTGAACAATGAGAGATTGGATGGCAACTCGAGAAGGAGTCATAAGGAAAGCATCCCCTAGCACAAACTTTGCATCTCGGGGAGGGTCTAGAACAACCAGAGTATGGGGATAACATATGTCCTGAGCCAGCTATGTGACTGCCATGAGTGTAGCCAATCCAAGAATTTTAAATCTGGCTGAAGTGTTTCTTGCTAAAGAAACCCATAGAGCAGCAATTCAGGCCGCAAAGGCAGCATGACATGCTGCACAAGTGAACGAAAGTTGCCCAGGATGAGCACATGGATGAGCACCATTGAGAAGTTCGTGGGAAGGAGGCGAGGATAAAGATTCTACTCTTATGTCTGCCTTACTTACCTACATTTTTGCTTCGCCCCCATACAATATAAGTACTCTTCTTGTGCCTAAGGATCCCACTGTTGATCCTGTGTTACCTACTTACACTCCTGCTTCGCCTCCATACAACTTGAATACTCCTCCTATGACTCACCCTCAGCAGATGTGAAAGAGTTCAGGGCGAGAACTAAGCTTCAGATAGATTGAAGAATGATAGGGCATCACATTTAGGAATGCTTAGCTTCATCTAGTTTAGTTTGGTTATTTTTTTTTTTTGCTTTGTTTTCTTCTTGATTGCCTAGTAATATTTTCTTATTTGTATTGAGATAATTAATGAAATAAAATATTTTTGACTAAATGAGTGTCATAATTGCTTACATGTGATGGAATTTTGTGCATGTATAAATGACTCAAATGATGATAAGCTTATTACATGATAATTTTAATGCAGCATATATGGTCACTCGTAGGGGAACATCCTATTTATCTAACGACATTGTAGCCATCAGACGAGAGATGAGGCAGCTCAACATAGCAACTGGAGATGGAGAGCGCCTTGGCAAAGCATCCCGGAGGGCGCCTTCATCATTCCGCACCTTTGAAGGTGCATTAGTTTATAGAGCATCTTCGTCTTTTCATACCCCTGAAAGGCATGCTCTATGCGGTGGTGGAGAAGAGAGTATGGAGATCCCACAAGGATCAGCAATGGGAATCTCAGTAGGAGAAGACAATTTCCCCAAAATCGGAGAACCGCCTTTCTTAAATCGCATAGAGAGGGGGGATGAGGATAAATGTCACCCCCCATGATCGACGGAAGGAAGGTAAGGCTATCCTCACCCATCGTGAGTGCTATAAAAGCCCTCACACAGTCCCCTCCACCACCTATCAAGCGAGCGACAGAGGGAGGGAGAGAGATGTGAGGAAAAAAAAGAGGGGAAACGAGGAGCAACAGAGAGAAGGAAGCTTATCGGAGCTCGCCGCTGACAGGTAAGTGTTTCCTTCTTTCTTTTAATAATCGAACAGAGGGCTAACAACCATGGTTGTCGGTGGGTTACAGGTGCAAAAAAAGAAAAGAAAAGGGGAACCCCGACTATGCTGCAGAGAGAGAGAGAGAGAGAGAGAGAGAGAGAGAGAGAGAGAGAGGGTCGGTCGGCCAGCCCCTCTACGATAGAGAGAAAGAGAGAGAGGGTCAGCTCCGACGTCTACCCCCTCTGCATTTGAGAAGATGGCCCCTTTCGCTTTTGCTTTTCTCATATACGGGACCAGTCAATCTGGGTGTCGCCTAGACGAAACCGGGTCAGTCTGGGTGCGACCCAAACCGAAACCTGTCGGTCTAGGTCGGATCTAAACCGAACCAAGTAGTAGAATATATATATATATATATATATATATATATATATATATATCGGGTCAAACTGGTTCAGACCGACTCAATTTGACTAAACTGGTTTGGGTGTGAACTAGACCGAGTGGAGTCTGACTGGCTCTCAGTTCTCAGTTTGGATCTGATCTGATATGAATTAGACCAAATATGGATCCAATTCGATCTAATTAGTTTGGATTGATCCAAATATAACTAGATCTAGGTCTGAATCTTGTCTGACAGATCTGGATCTAGAATAGAACTGGATCTGGTTCAAATCAAAACTGGATCCAAATCAAAACTAGGCCTGGATCTAGTCTGATAGTTTTGGATCTAGATCAGAAATGGGTCTAGATATAGTGAGACAGTTTTAAATCTGATAAAAAATAGATCTGAATCTAGTTTATGATTAATTTTCAAATTTTGAGAATAATTATCGAAATGACCAAAGTACCATTGTGTGTGTACCAAAGATCCGTTTAGGTAAAATGAACATAACTTTACACTCTGGACTCAGAATTGAGTGAGGTTTGGTGCGTTGGACTAGTATTGTAGAGGAGAATCTTTGTGTGCTCTGGTTTTAGTCAAATCAGGAGCACAAAAATAAAGGTCTAATGAGTCAACTTAGGAGAAGTATTTTGGTAATTTTGTCAAAATATAAAAAGTTATATGTATTAATACTAACATGCCTATATGATGATAAGATCCTACAGTTAGAGCCTTTTGAGACTCAATTGCAATTAGAGCACAATATTCGTATTCGAGGTGATGGATATTATAAGTAAAAACTTAGTTGTAAATAAACTATATTGTGTTGCGTGTTATTGTAATATTGTGAATTATCATGATTAAAATGATAAATCTTGAGTGTGAACATGATATGCATAAAATGACCATGCATAAAATTATGAGACAATTATATACCCATGTTAATCATGATACGTCATGCATATTAAAAAGAAATTATTTTGTGATAGCATATTTGTGTTATAAATTGCAAATAACATGCATCATGATAAGATTGTGATTAGACTTGAA